>NC_081378.1:47127306-47274806 GCF_030684315.1 Stegostoma tigrinum
GCTGTCCCTGGTATCCCAAGCCTTTTGTGCCAATCATTGCCAGTTGTCTTTTGAAAGTCCATGTACATCATTTCACAGAATTGTTAAGAGACAAAAGGAGGCCGTTCAACCCATCATGCCCT
This sequence comes from Stegostoma tigrinum, assembly GCF_030684315.1. Lineage (NCBI taxonomy): Eukaryota > Metazoa > Chordata > Chondrichthyes > Orectolobiformes > Stegostomatidae > Stegostoma > Stegostoma tigrinum. The sequence continues at coordinate 47,127,429 of NC_081378.1, forward strand.
CTTGTCAGCAGAATTATTCTCATCGACTCTCTCTTGAACAAGCTCCTGCCGGTTATTTAAACTCAATTCTCCCTTCAGAAATCTGTGCTGGCTCTGCGTATTGAACCCTCATTTATACGTGTGAGTATTAATTCAATCCCACATTACTGTTTGTGGAAGAACCATTAGCATGGACGTTAAATTGATTGCTCTGTAATTGCTGAGCTTATTCCTACACCCCGTTTTGAATTGTTCAGCAGATTTAAGACAACATATTGCGTTACTCCAGGAAAACAAACACTTTGCAAAGGATAGTTTTCCGACTCATTGCAAAAGAAAGATTTTACAGCTGATGTGGGCAGCCATTGTAACATTCATGTCAACAGTTTAAAAACAAACTTCATTAAAAAAGATATGTTTTCGCAACGGTGAACAATTGAAAGGCAGTATTGTCAAAAGGCATTATTGTCATTCATCCAGATTTGTATGGTATATTTTGACTTTCACAGTCCTATTATACTGCTATTGTGTTCACAATTCAATTATTCCAGGGGCCATTTTGGTGAAAGATTTGATGTGAAGAAATGTAAAGAATCTTTTGTTTTGCTACTGAATGACAGTTATGGGTTGGGTTCTGGAATCTTCTTAAGTTCTTTTGGGGGGAGGTGCAGTAAAAGGCATGTTATGACACACTGGTTTATTCTATAAAGGGTGTGGGAGAAAGGGCCCTTAGTGTTTGATCAAACATTTCTGGGAGTGCCTTTCACTTGACTTTGACTGTACTTCAAGGGAAATATATCACAAAGTTCAAAAGAAAAAAGGAGCCAAATGCCTTTCTGTAGAGTCTTTCACAACTTCAGGGTGTCTCTCAAAGCGCTGAACTCAATAGTATCCATTGTTATATTCAAAATATCCTTCCCAGTCTGGTCTCCACATTAAGGCATTTGCAAATTGATAATGGGGTTGGCGATGGAGCTCCTTAAGGCCTGGAGATAACAGGCCTAAAATTGTTGGGTGTGGATATATCATAATTAGTGCACAATTATCCCTATTCCATCCCTCTGCCCTATCTGCTGTTTAAACCCATATCTTGGCAATAGAAAGAGAGGCCTCGGAGAGTTGGATGGTTCATCATAAATGTTCAGATTTAGGCAGCACAGTATTGCTGACCCATCAATAATAGCAAACTCTGAAAGCCAATAACTTGCTGAGTTGCGCCCTTGTGGATTCGTAACTCTTCAGTGTCTGGTTGATGACGTTTGTCATTGATTTCATCCATCAGATCACTGGCTGTTATCCCTTGCTCCCTCAGTCACCTACAGCTGTCCACAGGCACAAACAGCTGCAGAACCAGATACTGGCAAAGGATGAACAAGGTGCTGCAATTCCCTGGATACTTAGGGTATAACTTACAAACCTACAAAGTGGAGCAAGAGTAGACCATTCAGCCTGTTCCATCAATCAATAAGATTGTTTGTGTTTGTGTTTTTCATATACCTATCTCTCCCTGATAACCTTTAATTCCCGATCCCAATAAGAATTCATGTACCACTGCCTTAAAAGTATTCAATGACCCTGACTCCACCACCTTCTGAGGCAAACAGTCCCAAAGCCCGAGAGAAAATAGATTCTCCTCCTCTCTGTTCTGAAAGGGTGCTCCCTAGTTCTGGACAGACACACAAAAAGGAGCACCTTTTCAAAGCCTCAATCAAGTCACCCCTCACTCTTCTTAACTCCAGTAGAAAAAGGGCAAATGTGTCCAAAGTTTCCTCACAAGTCAGTTTACTCATTCCACCTATCAACCTAATAAACCATCTCCAATACTTTCACATTCTTCCTTTAATAGGAGACCAAAACTGCGCACAATATTCTAGATGTGGTTTCGCTAGTACCCTGATTAACTGAAGCATTCAGTATAACATTCTTACTTTTATGTTCGATTCCTCTCAGTAAAGGATGGCATCCCATTAGCTTTCTTGATTACATGCTGTGTCTGCACATTAACCTTTAGCAACTCATGCACTGTGGCACCTCTGCACATTGGAATTCATTCACCATTCAAACAATACTCTCTTTCTTCCTGCCAAAGTGAACAATGTCACATTTTCCCTCATTATAAGCCATCTGTCAGATTTTGTCTACGCACTTAACCCATCTATAATCTGTCTGCAAACTGAACATCTTCTTCACATAGAAACACAGGCATAGAAGCTTACAAAATAGGAGCAGGAGTAGGATATTCATCCCTTCAAAGCTACTCTACCATACAATACGATCATGGCTGATCATCCATCTCAGTCCCCTGTTCCTGCTTTGGCCCCAAACTCTGTGATTCTTTTAACCCTGTGAACAATATCTAAATCCTTGAAAACATTCGATGCTTTGGCTTAAACCGCTTTCAATGGCAGAGAATTCCTCAGGCTCACCGCTCTCTGGGTGAAGAAGTTTCTCCTCATATCAGTCCTAAATAGCCTAACCCGTATTCTTAGAGCATCAGCACTGTTTTTGGAATCTCTGATCATTGTGAATATTGTTCCTGTGTTTACCCTGTCTATTCTGTGAGAATTTTATAGGTTTCCATCAGATTCCTCCCTTCAATCTTCTAAACTCCAGCAAATATAATCCTAACTGATCCAATCTCTCTATATGTTTGATAAGGTTCCCCATGGCAGGCTGATGGAGAAAGTGAAGTCACATGGGGTCCAGGGTGTACTAGCTAGATGGATAAAAAACTGGCTGGGCAACAGGAGACAGAGGGTAGTAGTAGAAGGGAGTTTCTCAACTTGGAGATCTGTAACCAGTGGTGTTCCACAGGGATCTGTGCTGGGACCACTGTTGTTTGTGATATATTTAAATGATCTGGAGGAAGGCATAGGTGGTCTGATCAGCAGGTTTGCTGATGACACTAAGATTGGTGGAGTAGCTGATAGTGAAGGGGACTGTCAGAGATTACAGCAGAATATAGATAGACTGGAGAGTTGGGCAGATAAATGGCAGATGGAGTTCAATCCGGGCAAATGCGAGGTGATGCATTTTGGAAGATCAAATTCAAGGGCGAACTATACAGTAAATGGAAAAGTCCTGGGGAAAATTGATGAACAGAGAGATCTGGGTGTTCAGATCCATTGTTCCCTGAAGGTGACAAGGCAGGTCAATAAGGTGGTCAAGAAGGCATATGGCATGCTTTCCTTCATCGGACGGGGTATTGAGTACAAGAGTTGGCAGGTCATGTTGCAGTTGTATAGGACTTTGGTTCGGCCACATTTGGAGTACTGCGTACAGTTCTGGATGCCACATTACCAAAAGGATATGGATGCTTTGGAGAGGGTGCAGAGGAGGTTCACCAGGATGTCGCCTGGTATGGAGGGTGCTAGCTATGAAGAGAGGTTGAATAGATTAGGATTATTTTCATTAGAAAGACGGAGATTGAAGTCTACAAAATCATGAGGGGTATAGACAGGGTGGATAGCAAAAAGCTTTTACCCCCCAGAGTGGGGGACTCAATTACAAGGGGTCATGAGTTCAAAGTGGGAGGAGGAAAGTTTAAGGGAGATATGTGTAGAAAGTTCTTTACACAGAGGGTAGTGGGTGCCTGGAACGCGTTGCCAGCGGAGGTGGTAGACGCAGACATGTTAGCGTCTTTTAAGATATATTTGGACAGGTACATGGATGGGCAGGGAGCAAATGGACACAGACCGTTAGAAAATAGATGACAGGTTAGACAGGCTTGGAGGGCCGAAGGGCCTGTCCCTGTGCTGTAGGTTTCTTTGTTTCTTTGTATATACGTCAGTGCTGCCATTCATTCAGAACATACTATCTAGCCCATTTTACTATCGAATCCATCTTACCTGTCTCGTTATTGCCTGCAAATTTAGCTACTATTACCTTTGCTTTTATCTTCAAAATCATTGAAGGAAACTGTAACAGGTTGAGGCCACAGTATCATCTCTGCAGGACTCAAATCGTTCCATCTTTCTAATCAGTCAAGTACTTTTTTATTGCACACACTCTGTTTTCTGTCAGCCAGCCAATCCTCTATGTTAACAGGTTACTCCTTATGTGAGCTTTCAGTTTTCACAATAAACTTTTATGTGCCATCTTATCAAATCTCCCAGTGATGGGATACAGAGTCTATGCCAGGGGTTACAGAACCTGTGCTGGGAGATACAGAGCCTGTGCTGGGAAATACAGAGCCTGTGCTGGGAGATACAAAATCTGTGCTGGGAGATACAGAGTCTGTGCTGGGAAATACAGAGCCTGTGCTGGGAGATACAAAATCTGTGCTGGGAGATACAGAGTCTGTGCTGGGTGATACAGAGCCTGTGCTGGGAGATACAGAGCCTGTGCTGGGAAATACAGAGCCTGTGCTGGGAGATACAGAGCCTGTGCTGGGAGATACAGAGTCTGTGCTGGGTGATACAGAGCCTGTGCTGGGAGATACAGAATCTAGGCTGGGAGATACAGAGCCTGTGCTGGGTGATACAGAGTCTGTGCTGGGAGATACAGAATCTGTGCTGGGAGATATGGAGCCTGTGCTGGGAGATACAGAGTCTGTGCTGGGAGATACGGAGTCTGTGCTGGGAGATATGGAGTCTGAGCTGGGAGATACAGAGCCTGTGCTGGGAGATACAGAGTCTGTGCTGGGAGATACGGAGTCTGTGCTGGGAGATATGGAGTCTGAGCTGGGAGATACAGAGCCTGTGCTGGGAGATACGGAGCCTGTAGTGGGAGATACAGAATCTGTGCTGGGAGATACAGAGTCTGCGCTGGGAGATATGGAGTCTGAGCTGGGAGATACAGAGCCTGTGCTGGGAGATACGGAGCCTGTAGTGGGAGATACAGAGCCTGTGCTGGGAAATACAGAATCTGTGCTGGGAGATACGGATTCTGTGCTGGGAGATATGCAGTCTGTGCTGGGAGATACAGAGCCTGTGGTGGGAGATACAGAGTCTGTGCTGGGAGATACGGAGTCTGTGCTGGGAGATATGGAGTCTGAGCTGGGAGATACAGAGCCTGTGCTGGGAGATACGGAGCCTGTAGTGGGAGATACAGAGCCTGTGCTGGGAAATACAGAATCTGTGCTGGGAGATACAAAATCTGTGCTGGGAGATATGGAGTCTGAGCTGGGAGATACAGAGCCTGTGCTGGGAGATACAGAATCTGTGCTGGGAGATACAGAGTCGGTGCTGGGAGATACGGATTCTGTGCTGGGAGATACAGAGCCTGCACTGTGAAATACAGAGTCTGTGCTGGGAGATATGGAGCCTGTGGTGGGAGATACAGAGTCTGTGCTGGGAGATACAGAGTCTGTGCTGGGAGATACGGAGCCTGTGGTGGGAGATTTGGAGTCTGTGCTGGGAGATACAGAATCTGTGCTGGGAGATACAGAGTCTGTGCTGGGAGATACGGAGCTTGTGGTGGGAGATACAGAGTCTGTGCTGGGAGATACGGAGCCTGCAGTGGGAGATACAGAGTCTGTGCTGGGAGATACAGAGTCTACGCTGGGGGATACAGAGTCTGTGCTGGGAGATACGGAGTCTGTGCTGGGAGATACAGAATCTGTGCTGGTAGATACAGAGTCTGCGCTGGGAGATACAGAGTCTGTGCTGGGAAATACAGAGCCTGTGCTGGGAGATACAGAATCTGTGCTGGTAGATACAGAATCTGCGCTGGGAGATACAGAGTCTGTGCTGGGAAATACAGAGCCTGTGCTTGGAGATACAGAATCTGTGCTGGGAAATACAGAGTCTGTGCTGTGAGATACAGAATCTGTGCTGGGAAATACGGAGCCTGTGCTGGGAGATACAGAATCTGTGCTGGGAGATACAGAACCTGTGCTGGGAGTCTCAGAGCCTGTGCTGGGAGATACGGAGCCTGTACAGGGAGATACAAAGTCTGAACTGGGAAATACAGAGCCTGTGCTGGGAGATACGGAGCCTGTACTGGGAGATACAGAGTCTGTGCTGGGGGTTACTGAGCCTATGCCGTGATATACAGAGTCTGAACTGGGGTTGTGGTGTTTGTGCTGTGGTCATCGAAAATTGCTTTGATCTTCCCTGTGTCCTGCTCGTGAAAGTTGTCCTCATTCTGTGTTAACTGTTCAGGGGGCCATACTTCCTGAAAGCACCATAACTGGAGGGTATGAAAGAGCTGCTCGAGGGAGCTGGGTGCCCCCAGTTTACCCCTGACTGGTGACCTCCTCTCTCTGACCCATGTCTCCTTTAGCCAGATTCTGCTGAAAAGGTCCAGAATCATGCAAGTAATGGTTGTGCTTTTCTTCCTGTACTAATGAGGAAGATTCGAGAACCTTTACAGCCTTCTATCAACACACCATTGACAGCCAAGTTGTTTTTGTTCTCTCTTTTATTATGCAGCATTTTTTTGTGCTTAGAAGTGACAAGTTCACAGTAAAGTGTGCTAACATCCTTTGTGGAAGAGGAATCTCTGCTCTTGGTTAATAGTCCGCATCACCTTCTGTACCTTTCAGACTTTGCAATGGGTACAGCCTTTGTTATTTGAACATGAAGCAGATGGGAACAAATTATCTCAGCTTCACAGATACAGACACAATTATCATATGCAATGATTTTGCAACTTGCACCCAGAATCAGTTTGTGTGTAATTTGTTTGTGGTATGGATGTATTCGGCATTAGATTGTCCGTACCTACAGCACACCGACTTCACTGAAGAAGAGACAGTGCCACATTAAGGGCAGTTGAGATTGGGCATTAAATGCTTGCATTATAGCTCCATCCATACCCTCCCTCCAAACAACACCCCTCCAATACACGCGCACACACGCAAGAATGAATTTACTTTTTAAATGTTAAGTTGCTGAGGAGGTTCAGGATTGTCCTAAGCAACCAGCTCTATACAGACTGACCAATAAATTGGAAACTTCCCACTAATGGGAAACATCGAAGGAAACTAAAGCAAGATTTCATTTCAGAAGTATGCAGTGATAATTTCATTCCCATTTCAAAGCCAAGCACTTTGAAGTTTCCCTTATAAACGCATGTGTCCCCATTTATTATGAGTAAACTAGCCAGACTGTAATTGCATCCACCAGCATGAGTCATGACCCAAGTATCTCTATAGCTGTGCAAGTCGAATTACAGCCAGCAAGATGGGCAGTTTCCATAATGAAAGTGTGGATGCAGGGAAGGTTAACAGGAATTGTATTCCAATGTACACTGATAGAATCTATCCAATGGTGACACAGCTGAAGTCATATCAACCACTGACTACAGCATTCTGAGAAGATCTCCCAGTTGCTCAATGACAGGCTGTTTGCCAATGTGTGGGTCTGACCTGATAACAAAAATTGTTTTTCTATTCACTCCTGGGATGTGGTTGTCTCTGGTTGGGACACCATTAATCGTTCATCCTGGGTTGCCCTTGAGAAGGCAGTGGTGAGCTGCCTCCTTAAACCGCTGCAGTCCACAAGCTGTCCAGTGTTGACTGACATTCCACCCCTAGTCCGAAGCCCCGGCTCGGTTAAATATTTACATGCATTAGGTGGCAATAGATCTGATCTAAGCTCTGCATTCCTGCCATATCCAATCATGAATGGTGGTGAACAATTGAACAACTCCACAAATATCCCCATCCCCAATGATGGAAAAGCCTAGCACATTAGTGCAAAAAGTAAGGCTGAAGAATTTGCAACAATCTTTGGCTAAATATGCCAAGTGGATGAATCAATGCGGCCTCTTCCAGTGATCCCCAACATCACAGATACCAGTCTTCAGCCATTTCAATTCACTCCATGTGATATCAAGAAACAATCCGAAGCATTGGGTACTGCAAAGGCTAAGGCCCTGAAAATGTCCTGACAATTGTCCTGAAGACTTGTGCTCCAGAACTTGCTGCTCCCCTAGCCAAGCTGTTCCAGTCCAGTTACAACACAGTTATCCAGCCAACAATGTGGAAGATTTCCCAGGTATATCCTTTACACAAAAAGTAGGACAAATCCAACACAGCTAATTACCCTCCCCCCATCAGTCCACCCTCAATCATCAGTAAAGTGATGGAAGGTTTCATCAACAGATTTAGATTTAATGTCAACGAAAGCCAAACTTTCTGGAAAAGCTCAGCAGCATTTGTGAAGAAAAATCAGAGTTAATTTTGCGGGTTGAGTGACCCTTCCTCAGAACAGACAAAAACGTGAACTCTGATATTTCTCACTACAGATACTGCCGGATATGCTGAGCTTTTCCAACAATTTCTGTTCTTTGTTTCTGATTTACAGCATCCACAGTGTTTTTTTTCAGTTTTACTTAGATTTAATGTCACATATATATAAAAATACAGTGAAAGATATTATTTGTACATGTCATACGCAAAGTGTCGCTAGGGTGCCATCTTGAAACACTGAATACAGTAGAAGATTTTACTGCAAAAGTGAGATAACATGGTGTGAAGCTGGATGAACACAGCAGGTCAAGCAGAGGATCAGGAAAGTTTGATGTTTCCGGCCTGGACCCTTCTTCAGAAATTGGGAGGGGTGGGGGGAATGGGATTCTGAAATAAATAGGGAGACAGGACGAGGTGGATAGAAGATGGATAAAGGAGAAGATAGGCTGAGAGGGGACAGGCAGGTCAAAGAGGCGGCGTTAGAGGCAGTGAAGGTGAATGTAGGTGAGGAGTTAGATTTTTTTTAGATTCCCTACAGTGTGGAAGTAGGCCCTTCAGCCCAACAAGTCCACACTGCCCCTTGATGCATCCCACCCAGACCCATCCCCCTATAACCCACACACCCCTGAACACTATGGGCAATTTAGCATGGCCAATCCACCTAGCCTGCACATCTTAGGACTGTGGGAGGAAACCGGAGCACCCGGAGGAAACCCACGAAGGCATAGGGAGAATGTGCAAACTCCACACAGCCAGTTGCCCGGGGCTGGAATTGAACTCGTATCCCTGATGCTGTGAGGCTACAGTGCTAACCGCTGAGCCACCGTGCTGCCCAGTTAGGGCGGGGATAGGTCAGTCCAGGGAGGATGGACAGTTCTAGGGGGCGGAATGAGGTTAATGGGTAGGAGATGGGGGTGGTGTTTGGCGTGGGAGGAATGGTTAGGGAGGGGGGTACTAGCTAGGCTGGTTTTGGGTTGTGACTGGGGAGGGGGAGATTTTGAAGCTTGTGAAGTCCACATTGATACCCTTGGGCTGGAGGGTTCCCAAGCAAAATATGAGATGCTGTTCCTGCATCTTTCGGGTGGCGGCATCGTGGCAATGCAGGAGGCCCAGGATGGACATGTCGTCTGAGGAGTGGGGGTGGGGGAATTGAAATGGTTTGTGACAGGGAGGTGTAGTTGTTTGTTGCGAACCGAGCGGAGGTGTTTACACCTCTCAGACACCACCCGAAGCTTCAAAATCTACCTTGCTCTGACCACATGCCAAAACCAGCCCAGCTAGTCCCTGCCTCCTAACCATTCCTCCCACCTCAAGACCCACCCCCATCCCCTACCCACTAACCTTATCCTGCCCCCCTGATCTGTCCGTCCTCCCTGGACTGACCTATCCCCTCCCTGACTCTCCACCTACATTCACCTTCTCTGGCTCTAACCCCCCCTCTTTGACCTGCCTGTCCCCTCTCACCCTATCCTCTCCTTTATCCATCTTCTATCCACCTCCCCCTGTCTCCTATTTCAGAATCCCCTTCCCCACCCCCATTTCTGAAGAAGGGTCCCGACCAAAACGTCAAACTTTCCTGCTCCCCTGATGCTGCTTGGCCTGCTGTGTGCATCCAGCTTCACACCGTGTTATCTCAGATTCTCCAGCATCGGCAGTTCCTACCTATCTCTTTACTGCAATTGTGTTCACCTTTATCTCTTCTTCTTGCTCCTCTTCTGCTTCCCCTCCAGTCACCACTTGACTTCAGCCAGCGTATATGAAATGGGTTTTGGGATCTTGGCGACTGGCCTCTGCCGCAACCACTCCTGTGACCTCTACATCTGAGCTGCAGCCACGTGCTTGGGAACACATGGGTTCTGTACCTTCTGTTTTCCAGCTAGCGCCCTTCCAGATGCTGCAACCAGCCCGTTCCTTTCACTGACGCTTCTACTACTTCAAGCGGCCAGGCTTAGCTACAGATCCAGAGCCTCAGCTCCGCCTGCGAGACCGGGCCAGGGAGAGTCAGCCCGGACCTTCTGCTCACTCACCAGGAGACCCTGGCTGAGTAGACCCATGCCCAGCTCATGCTGGGGTTGCTACCGCTGTGACTGGAGGCCTCTTCCTTCACCCACCAGGCTTTAAAGAAAAGAAAACAGAAAAAATGGCGGGGGGGGAGAACAAAGAAAAAGAGCAAAAGAAAGGGGAAAAAGTGGAAGAAAGCAGATGGGAGTGGACAAACCCCAGGCTCAGTCCTGTTACTCTGTTGCCATCTCGATGACCAGTGCTATAAAACAGCACCTGCTCAGCAATACCCTACTCAGTGATGCCCCGTTTCGGTTCCACCAGGGTTACTCACGCCCAAACTCACTATAGCCTTGGATTAAAAGAGCTGAATTCCAGACTGATGTGAGAGAGACGGCCCTTGACAACAATGTCACATCTGACTGAGTATGGCATCACGGAGCACTGGCAAAACTATAGCTTCTTTGCTCAGACCTTTGAGGATACGAGTTGAGATGTCATGTTAAGGATCTACAGGACATTGGCGAGGCGTCTTCTGGAATACTGCGCGCAGTTCTGTTATAGGCAGGAATCTATAAAGTTGGAGAGGGCTCAGAAGAGACTTACCAGGATGTTGCCAGGAATGGAGGGTTTGAGTTATAAAGAGAGGCTGGGACTTTTTTCACAGGAGCACATGAGGTTGAAAAGTGATCTTATGGAGGTTTATAAAATAATGAGGCATATAGATAATGTGAGTGGCAGTTGTCCTTTCCCCAGGGTGGGGGCTCTCAAGACGAGGGGGTGTATATTTAAGATGAGAGGAGAAAGAAGATGTGAAAAGCAAATTTTTTTGCACAGAGATTGGTTTGTGTATGGAATGAACTTTCAGAGGAAGTGGGGTTTGTGGGTACATTTACCATGTTTAAACGACATTTAGACAAGTACATGAACAGGAAATGTTTGGAGGGATATGGGCCAGGCACAGGCAGGTGCGACTAGTTTCGATTATGGTTGGCATGCACTGGTTGGACTGAACGGTCTGTTTCTGTGCTGGATGACTTTATAACTCTATAGTCAATGAGAATGTCAACAGCAGGTCAGAAGCCAGGAACCCCACCATGGTAGCTCTCTTCCTGGCTCGCCAAAACCTGTTAGCCAACTTCTTTTAATTCACTCATGGGATGTGAGCATCACTAGTTGGGCCAGAATTATATTTGGGAAGGTGTGCTGTTTGAAGTGAGTTTCAAATGTCTTGAATCAGACACAAGAACACAATCCTGAGATGGGGCATTTTCTGTCCAGACATGAGGAACCACTGGATATCTGACCGATGGTTTTAGGCATCATGGGGTGAATCTTTGGGCATGTCAAAGGTGGATGGGGCCTGTATAAGGGCAGCCAGTCTACCACTTTCTGAACCCATTCCCCAATTGACCAATGTGGGTTTGGGCCCTGGTAAAGCCGTTATTCCCCATGAGGTGGAGGGTGGGGGAAGGCATTTGTCTTTTGAAGAACCACGTTAAATGCAGGCATTAGAGACAGATTTGGATTTTCTGGTTGCTATCACAGGAAGCACCTGGATGTGGGGACTGTGAGGCAGGTTGAAAAACTATCACTTTGGACCACCCAGGCCTATCTCAGAGATAATGGGAATTGCAGATGCTGGAGAATCCAAGATAACAAAGTGTGAAGCTGGATGAACACAGCAGGCCAAGCAGCAGCTTAGGAGCACAAAAGCTGACGTTTCGGGCATAGACCCTTCATCAGAAAAGATGAAGGGTCTAATGAATGATTTCTAATGAAGGGTCTAGGCCCGAAACGTCAGCTTTTGTGCTCCTAAGATGCTGCTTGGCCTGCTGTGTTTATCCAGCCCCACACTTTGTTATCCAGGCCTATAGGCCTGTTCAGTTTGCCTCTAGGCTGGGTGCAGCCAAAGGCTGTTGTGTTGTGGTTCGGCCTCCTCCCACCACCACCAGCAAATCCACTGGTGATGGCGTAGTTTCATTTGCTGCACTCTGCTCCACGCTTTAGAGCCTAATCCCTGAGATGCTGTAGCCAGCTTTCTCTATCCTCAGCTAGTGTGTCCCCGTTGCGGGAATTGACATTTAAGGCTTTGCTGTCACTCTCTTAGCACCTTTAAAGTGGGTGTCTAACTGCTGACCTGGCTCAAACTACTTCACCATGTGGATAACCCCGGGCTGTTGACCATCCTACAAACATGCCCAACCCAGTAAAGTCACCTCTATCCGACGAGTGTCAATATACTTGGGATGATTGCTTCTGGAAGATAGCCACTTTCACAATTTTGTCCTTCCAAGAGTTGCACCACGAACAAAGACATCAATTTGTTAAATCTCCTTTGTTGATAGCTCGACGTTAGCTGGGTTTCACAGCCAGTCAGTGGAATTGGTGTGTAGGAACATGGGGAAAAGCCTGGCAACAGGTAATAGAACCAGTGCAGGCATGATGGGCTGAATAGCCTCCTTCTGCTGTGAGCATAGACCCCCATTAGCCCGCATCTTGATCCTAAGAGCCAGCTTGATGTTATCCTGTATATGTTTCTGCCATGCGTTATCAAGCAACAGATTCTCTGTTCCTGGACATGAGGTGGTAGAAATTACTAATAACTTTTCATGTTATTTAGTGTGGTCAGGGCTGAAATGTCACACTCTATCCTTTTATCGATTTCTTTTAACCTTGTTGTTGAGGATTCTCTCCTAGCCTTACCACAAGCCACTGGAGTGTGTGGAAAGGATTTACAAGTTGGTAATGACCCTGTTCGGTTGCATTACCTTGGTCATCAAGTCCGCGAGTAGAACTCAAGCCCAAGGCTTCCAGCTCAGATGCAAGAGCATTACCCACTGCTCCACACGAGCTCCTGACAGACTAAACATAAGCTAAGATGTAACCTGACAAATTGAACAGCTGTGGGTAATATTACATTTTAGTCCATTTCTGTTGACAGCCGAACGATTGTAAGTATTTATTTTGTTTCTTCTTTATTGGCTAATATGCTTCTTTGACAGTTAAGTGTAAACATGAAAGGTGATAATAACAGGACTTTACAAACAAATCGCTGTCAAACTGAAATTGTACTCTAGGTGTTAAGGGTAATTTCAGCAGAGTGTATATCTTCAACATGCATGCTCATGAAGTTTGACAGTGATAAATGTTTACTGCCAGCAAGCTCTAAAAATCTACCCAATTGTTAATGGGTGAATTTAGTAATCCTAGATAACAAAGTGTGAAGCTGGATGAACACAGCAGGCCAAGCAGCATCTTAGGAGCACAAAAGCTGATGTTTTGGGCCTAGACACTTCATCAGAAAAGGGGGATGGGGAGAGGATTCTGAAATAAATAGGGAGAGAGGGGGAGATGGACTGAAGATGGATAGAAGAGAAGATAGGTAGAGAGGAGAGTATGGTTGCCTTTTTAAATTTGATCAAGAATTTTATGCTGAAGAGGAGCCACATTAGATTAACTCTGTTTCTTTCTCTCCACAGATGCTGCTAGACCCGCTGGGTTTCTCCAGCAATTTCTGTTTTTCTTCTTTTTTTTCTGATTTCCGCATTTCTTTGTTTTATTATACTTATGGTGATATATTCACATCAGGATGGCCTATGACAGTTTGAGACCTTGAAAGTTAGCTGGAAATTCAGCGAGTAACTCACCTCTTGACTGCCCAAAGCCTGCCCACCATCTACAAGGAATGAGTCAGGAGTGTGATAGAAACTGGGTGTGAACAGCCCCAACATAATTCAGGAAGCGAGACTCCATCCAGGACAAAGCAGTTTACTGCATTGGCATCTTATCCACCTCCATAAATATTTACTGCCTCCACTACCAATATTCATTATCAGCAGGGTGTACCATCTACAAGATACAATGCAACAACTCACCTTGACTCTTTGGACAACATCTTCCAAACCCATGACCATTTCCATCTAGAAGAACAGGGGCAACAGATACATGGGAACTCCACCCCCTGCAAGTTCCCTTCCAAGCCACTCACCATCCTGACTTGGGAATATTTACAGTCACTGAGTCAACATCCTGGAATTCCCTTCCTAGTGGCATCGTGTGTCAACCCACAGCACATGGACTGCAATGGTTCAAGAAGGCAGCTCATCACCACCTTCTCAAGGGAAACTGGGGAAACTGGACAACAAATGCTGGCCCAGTTAGCAACTCCAGCCCACTGCAAGGTAATTTAGAAAAAGTTCCCCAAAAAGACACACATCTGAGTTGAAAATATGTCGTCGTTATTTCATTGGCACTGTATCAAGTTCCTGAAACTGCCTCCCCAGCACTGCTGTTAGTGTTCCTATACATTCCATTGTCCCATTGACTCTGGCTTTGATGGGACTCCTTCATGCTATGCTTGGTCAAATGTTGCCTCTGTCAAGGACATTCACCTCACTTCATTTCTGGAATTCTGCTCTTTTGTCCATGTTTGGATCAAGGCTGTAATGACCTCAAGAGCTGAGTGGCCCTGTTGGACTACTAATAAGACAACAATAAATTACAACTTAGTCTCTCCAAATTCACACAGAGTGTGGCTTCTTAAAATTTTGTCTTTTCCTTTGAATATCCATCACCAACATCTTTCTTCCGCTGATTCTGTTGCCTTGGACGTTTTACTGTTTAGTTTTTTTGGTGAGGACTTTGAGCTAAAATGCCATTGTACCTTTGATGGGATTCTTTCAGACGGCTCAATAATTTTGGGTGAAAGCCAGGTTTGTATCTCGGATGGTGAACTTGCTTTCACTGCAGCTGAAGTTTGGCTCGCTCCTCAGATGGCAGTTGGCTCTCCTTGATTTTCCAAATGCTTTCATCTTTATACCCGTTACACGTAACACTATGTCTTACTTAGGATTGGTTCGACGTTGTCAACACCATCAGATTTAAATTCAATGGGCTTTCTGTATTTGGGTGCTTGCCTTAAATTAATTAGCCAAATTCAAACTCATTGTCAAGACATCAAGACAAGTCTGCGATTTCCACTCACACAACCATTAGATACATATTGCAATTTTAGAACTTTTATAAACTTGCAAAGTATTGATGAATTGGAAGGCAGGAAGTTAGAATGAGTGGTAAAAGCAGAATGTCAGAGGGGAAAAAGCGTGTCTGGTCCCTTTAAGAGGTAAAGTGCTTTTAAGTTTAGAGTTAAACAGAGGATGGCAAGAACTGCTGATAGTGGAGTCAGAAATAACACAGTGTGGAGCTGGAGGAACCCAGCAGGCCAGGCAGCATCAGAGGAGCAGGAAAGTTGACATTTTGGGTCAGGACCCTTCTTCAGAAGGGTCTGAGCTTCAGAAGAAGGGTCCCAACCCAAAATGTCAACTTACCTGCACCTCTGATGCTGCCTGGTCTGCCATGTTCCTCCAGCCCCAAGCTGTGTTATCTTAGCTAAACAGAGAAGGTGCCTGGAAATAGTACAGGCAGTTCTAAAATTGCAACATGTATACATAGTAAGACATAGTGTTACGTGTAACGGGTATAAAGATGAAGGCATTTGGAAAATCAAGGAGAGCCAACTGCCATCTGAGGAGCGAGCCAAACTTCAGCTGCAGTGAAAGCAAGTTCACCATCCGAGATACAAACCTGGCTTTCACCCAAAATTATTGAGCCGTCTGAAAGAATCCCATCAAAGGCGCAACTGCATTTTAGCTCAAAATCCTCACCAAAGAAACTAAACAGTAAAACGTCGAAGGCAGCAGAATCAGCGGAAGAAAGATGTTGGTGATGGATATTCAAAGGAAAAGACAAAATTTTAAGAAGCCACACTCTGTGTGAATTTGGAGAGACTAAGTTGTAATTTATTGTTGTCTTATTAATTGGTTTTAAAAATAATTGGACTTGTGTTTATTTGAACAGTATTCCAGTAGAATTTAGACTAGTCAGGAAGTAGTTAGAAGTCTTTTCTAAATTTCTCGTTAATCGTGGATAATGAGCCCAACCTTTAGAATTTTCCTTGTTTGTTAGAATGCATTTATTCTGTATTTTCTGAAATACCCTCTAAATATCTGTTGCTGCAGCTCTCTTTGACCTCATTGGCAACTTCACTTTATCCAGTTCTGTTTTCATGCCCTCACAATTCCTTTTACTTGATTTTTTTTAAACAAGTGTAGGGCCCACTCCTCTCCCTCTCAAACAGGAAGCAGAATTCAATGATATTATGATTGTGACTAGCTAGGGATGCTTTTACCACAAAACAGCTAATTAATTCTAGTTCATTGCAAAATACCAGGTCTAGTATAGTCTGCTCTTTGGTCAAATGCTATTCTCAGAAACTATCCTGAAAATGTTCTATGACCTCCTCATCAGGGTTATTTTTATCCATAAGATAATCGTAAAGCATAGGAGCAGAAGAAGACCATTTGGCCCATCCATTCTGCCACTCATCTCCAGTTTCCTGCCTTTTCCCCATAATCTTTGACTTCAATACGGATTAAAAATCTGTCTCAGCTTCGAATATATTCAATGGACATAGACTTGACAGCCCTTGGCAGTAAAAAGAATCTTCAGATTCAGTGCCCGCTATGAGAAAAGAATTGTCCTCATCTCCGTCTTTACTCTGAGATTATGTTCGCCATTCCTCAACTCTCCTACAGGGAGCAACAGCGCCTCCACTTCTACCCTGTCAATATACATTATAACAAGATCTACACACATTCTGCTAAACTGCAGTGAGTGCAAGCCCAACCTGCTCAACATTTTCTCATAAGAACTTCCTTTCATACCCCATATCAAACCACTGAACCTCCTCTGGACTGCCTCCAATGCCAATATATCTTAGAAAAGCAGAAGAAAATGTGCACAGTGATCTGACTTGTGCCTTGTATAGTTTTAACAAGGCTGCTCAATTTTAGCACTGCATTCTCTCTGAAGTAAAGGCCAACATTCCATTTGTCTTGCCTATTACCTGCTCAACCTGGATGCAAAATGAACATTTTGTGATTGAACAAAAACAAAGTTGCAGGAAAGGCTCAGCAGGTCGGGCAGCATCTGTGAAGGAGAAAACTGGGTTAACGTTTCAGGTCCGGTGACCCTTTCTCAGTTCTACAGATGCTGCCAGGCCTGCTGAGCTTTTCCGGCAAATTTGTCTTTGTTCTTGATTTACAGCATCTGCAGTTCTTTTGGTTTTTATTTTGTGATTGATGCATAAGCGCACCCCAAATCTCCCCAGTTAGCTCAGCCCACTGTACAGATGTTGCTCTCAACAAACTGAAAGAACCTCAAACCTGTTAGACAATCGCAAAGACCGAGGGCTCCTGCATTCCTTATTCTGTCAATCCCCTTCTCCACCTCACTCATAGCGACACTCCCTTATCCTTAAACACTGACCAAACCAAATAACCCAATCCTAAGGGAAGTCTAGTGTGATGAATCCGGGTAACTCTTCCCTTCCCTGATGCATCACAGTTCCGCCCCAGCTCATAAACTTTGAGCTGAAGCCTCCCGAACTTTGAAGAATTTCTTCAGACACATTTGTTGTGGGCCAATGGATATTCAGAAATACCCACAGTCCTCAGCAGTGATGCGTCACTCATCCCGCCACCTTTCATGTGTTTAAATCAGTTCTATTGTTCACTTAGTTCTCTTGTATTTTTTATGATTGTTAACTGTAAAGCCATTTGCACTCAACGTTGAAATTTAAGATAAGAACAGCCCTTAACCACTTACCAGTGCCTTGTCAAGCATTTAGCTTCTGTCTGTGCAGTGAAGCAAGGACTGATTTCAATTAGCTCCTGCCTCTATCTCTGACTACCTTTCTTTTTTAATTTCAAAAATATTCTTTATTCATAAAAATCTTGATATACATATATAGTCACTAGAGCAGTTTGATTCCGTACACAATCTTTACATAATGTGGAGGTGCTACTGTTTGACTGAGGTCGATAAAGTCAGAAATCACACGACATCAGGTTATAGACCAACAGGTTTATTTGAAATCACAAGCTTTTCGGGCTCTGCTCTTTTGTCAGGTGAAGTAGAGGGAAGCGCATAGGCGCAGAATTTATAGGCAGAGAGATCATTGCAAGATAATTCCAGTAAATTAAGAGTGTCAAAAGATAGCTTGAATAGTGTGAGTAGAGTGTGGACAGGCTGAAGAACATGCCTTTGCACGCAATCAAAAGTTTCAGACAGTGTGAGTGAAGTGTCAACAGCCGAATTACAGGTGAAAGGATGACCTATGATCTGACTAACTGAGGCAGATTGCAAAAAGTCAAAAATAACATGGAGCCCAAGACAAACCATATGGCTGGAGTAACATGATAGTATAAGAGTCACATGATGAGGGTCTAACCAGTGTAACAAATAATCCAAAACCATACAAACTAATTCAGGTAGAGAGAACATAAATTATCAAGGTGATGGTGTGAAAATTGGACAGGAAGCAAGATCTTACACAGAATAGTGTGGTGGGATTACATTAGTGTGACATGAACCCCAGATCACAGTTGAGGCTGCCTTTGTGGGGAAGGAACTGGGCTATCAGTTTCTGTTCAGTGACTCTGCGTTGTTGTGTATCCCGAAGTCTGCCCTGGGGGACGCTTACCCGAAGATTGGAAGCTGAATGTCCTTGACTACTGAAGTTTTCCCTGACTGGGAGGGAACACTCCTGTCTGTGACTGTTGTACGGTGCCTGTTCATCTGTTGTTGTAACGTCTGCATTGTCTCACTGATTATGTAATGCCTCTGGGCCTCCCTTCCTGCAGCATATGAGATAGACACTGTTGACCAAGTCACATGAGTACCTGCTGTGTATGTAGTGCTTGTTGTTCGCACATGTCAAGGTAGTTTCCATGTTGGTGATCTGACCTGTGGTTGCCATGACAGGGCCGTAGGGTGTTGTGGTCGATGTTGTCCTGAAGGCTGGGTAGTTTGCTGCGAACAGTGGTCTGTTTAAGGTTTCGTGGTTGTTTGAAGGTGAGAAGTGGAGATGTGGGGATGGCCCTGGAGGGTTGTTTGTTGTCATCGATGCCATGTTGGAGGCTGTGAAGAACATGGCGTAGATTCTCTGCTTCAGGGAAGTACTGGATGGTAAAGGGTATCCTATCGGTTGTGTTCCATGTCTGCCTTCTGAGGAGGTCATTGCGGTTTTTTAGTTGTGGCACATTGGAACTGGCATTTGATGAGTTGAGCACTGTATCCTGTTGTTGTGAAAGTGTTTTTCAGCTCTGTAGGTGTCTATCGCATTCCTCTTTGTCTGAGCAGATCCTGTGCATGTGCACGGATTGTCTGTAGGGAATGGCTTCTTTAAAATGTTTAAGGTGGAAGCTAGAGAAGTGCCGCATCGAGAGGTTATCTGTGGATTTGCGATAGAGTGAGGTACTGAGGTGTCTGTCCTGATGGAGATGTGTGTGTCCAAGAATGAGACTGGTTCTGAAGAGTAGCCCATGGTAAGTCTGATGGTGGGATGAAACTTTTTGATATCACGATGTAGTTGTTTCAGTGATTCCACGCCATGAGTCCAAAAAGAAGAAAATGTCGTCAATGTACCTTCAGGGTCACCTTGACCTGCTGTTTGCTGGTCCAGATTCTGAAGGGATCCTGCTGCCTCTTTCAAGGTGAATGTACCTCCCCAGGACACCTGCTGCCTGGATGTGGGGCTTGTATAACTGGACTGTGACAACCAGGCTCCTCTGCACTGGGAGAATGAGCAATGGTACCCCAGACAGGACGGACAGGGGACCCTCACCTCCTTTCTCCTCAGGTTCCTTCAGGAGGCACTCACGTTGCTTCATGCTGCTGAAGGTCACATTGAAGTAGCCCCTGCTGGGGATTTCCTGCAGACAGAAAATATTTGTCACTCAGAACCAGCAGCAATCCAGGACAGCTCTCTTCACAAAGAAGGGCAATTTACCATCGATCCTTCCTCCCGCTTCTTCACAGTCACCCTGACCATACTGCAGACCCCCCGGGCTGGAGCACGGGCACTACCAGAGACCATCACTATGGTTGGCTGGCCACTGAATTGGCGTTAGGTCAAAGCCAGCATAAAGATCCACCAATTGCATCTCAGCTCAAGCCACAATCTAGCGATGACCTCAAGCGCTTCTGATGATGATGAAGGTTCTCAGATCAGACTCCTCCTGGGAGAACCACCTTGTGGATCCTGGTATCTCTCTGAGGGTCCTCAGCCATTTCTCTGGGTGATGCTGACTGCCTGTCTCAGGGTCCTAACCTCATCCCCTCCTCTAGTTACCACTTACCACCCTATCGGGTAGATGCTAGTGTTGTAGCTGTATTGGAACAGTTTGGTTAGGCAAACAGCAAGTTCTGGAACTTAAGTCTTCAGGACTTTCGACAGAATGGTGTTAAAGCAAATAGAGTTTACAGTATCCAACGTCTTGATATTACATGTAACGTATTGAAAGGGATTACAGTAGCTCAAGAAGGCAGCCGACCCCTCATCTTTTCATGAGACAGTTAGGGACGGGCAATGAATGCTGGGTGAGGCAGTGATGACCAGGAAAGAGTGAAAAAAGCAAGAATTGCTTTTGCCCTTTTTAATGATGAGGTCAGAAGAGATGGACTATTCTAATTTTTGCTATCTCCCACATCTTAAATCAATTCCAGATCAATCCTATTACCACTGAAGCTGATATGTCGAAGAGATGAGTGTCTGTATTGTAAACTGAGCATTCAGATTCGGTGATAGTTTGTGCTGGGTTTTGAAGGAACGCAGACACCTTTTGAGCACAGCAGTTGGATTCAATATATACAACAAACCAATTTCCATTGCCTTACACAACATTGGGATAGTTTCACGCAGATCATAAAATTGGATGCCATGTTTAAACAGCGACAAGTGACGCCTTTTATACATGTTCATCTGTGAATTCTGGGACTGAGGACAAAAGGGTATTCACTGTATATATAACAAAATAAAGCCCAGAAATGCAAAGGCTACACCTACAGCAGAGGAAAAAATAATAAGAATCGGGCTGCTTTCCTCATCTGAAGCTCGGGAAAGGGCTGAGGTGGGAAGAAAACTCACATAGCAAGATCTGATTCAAAGCCAAACAGTGGGCAATGTAAGTCAAGAAGCGTCTTTTAATTTGTGACTGATAGACTTCTTTTAATCAGAGCTATTCAGCCAAATAGGGCAATGATTGGTTAATGGAATTAAATCACCAGCCAGCCATGAACTCATTGAACAACTGGTAAAATATGATCCCAGCTGATGCTCAGGCAGATTCCAGAGAGGAATCTGGATTGAAAGACTATATGTTTTAATTTTGCAATTTGGTTTACCATAATGGTCAATCACTAAACATACTTGCAAGAGGCTGCCAGTGTGCCTTTAATAAAAGAATGGGAGTTAGTACACAAAAAAAACTATATTTGTAGGATTTTATCATAAGCAGTGCAAATAAAGATTCCTTCCCAAAATCCACAAACCTGCCTGCCCTGGTCGACCCATCGTCTCAGCCTGCTCCTGCCCCACCGAACTCATCTCCACCTATCTGGACTCCATTTTCTCCCCTTTGGTCCAGGAACTCCCCACCTACGTCCGTGACACCACCCACGCCCTCCACCTCCTCCAGGACTTCCAATTCCCTGGCCTCCAACATCTCGTATTCACCATGGACGTCCAGTCCCTGTACACCTGCATTCCGCATGGAGATGGCCTCAAGGCCCTCCGCTTCTTCCTGTCCCGCAGGCCCGACCAGTCCCCCTCCACCGACACTCTCATCCGCCTAGCTGAACTCGTCCTCACACTCAACAACTTCTCTTTTGACTCCTCCCACTTCCTACAGACTAAGGGGGTGGCCATGGGCACCCGCATGGGCCCCAGCTATGCCTGCCTCTTTGTAGGTTACGTGGAACAGTCCCTCTTCCGCACCTACACAGGCCCCAAACCCCACCTCTTCCTCCGGTACATTGATGACTGTATCGGCGCCGCCTCTTGCTCCCCAGAGGAGCTCGAACATTCATCCACTTCACCAACACCTTCCACCCCAACCTTCAGTTCACCTGGGCCATCTCCAGCACATCCCTCACCTTCCTGGACCTCTCAGTCTCCATCTCAGGCAACCAGCTTGTAACTGATGTCCATTTCAAGCCCACCGACTCCCACAGCTACCTAGAATACACCTCCTCCCACCCACCCTCCTGCAAAAATTCCATCCCCTATTCCCAATTCCTCCGCCTCCGCCGCATCTGCTCCCACGATAAGACATTCCACTCCCGCACATCCCAGATGTCCAAGTTCTTTAAGGACCGCAACTTTCCCCCCAAAGTGATCGAGAACGCCCTTGACCGCGTCTCCCGTATTTCCCGCAACACATCCCTCACACCCCGCCCCCGCCACAACCGCCCTAAGAGAATCCCCCTCATTCTCACACACCACCCTACCAACCTCCGGATACAACGCATCATCCTCCGACACTTCCGCCATTTACAATCCGACCCCACCACCCAAGACATTTTTCCATCCCCACCCCTGTCTGCTTTCCGGAGAGACCACTCTCTCCGTGACTCCCTTGTTCGCTCCACACTGCCCTCCAACCCCACCACACCCGGCACCTTCCCCTGCAACCGCAGGAAATGCTACACTTGTCCCCACACCTCCTCCCTCACCCCTATCCCAGGCCCCAAGATGACATTCCACATTAAGCAGAGGTTCACCTGCACATCTGCCAATGTGGTATACTGCATCCACTGTACCCGGTGCGGCTTCCTCTACATTGGGGAAACCAAGCGGAGGCTTGGGGACCGCTTTGCAGAACACCTCCGCTCAGTTCGCAACAAACAACTGCACCTCCCAGTCGCAAACCATTTCCACTCCCCCTCCCATTCTCTAGATGACATGTCCATCATGGGCCTCCTGCACTGCCACAATGATGCCACCCGAAGGTTGCAGGAACAGCAAATCATATTCCGCCTGGGAACCCTGCAGCCACATGGTATCAATGTGGACTTCACCAGTTTCAAAATCTCCCCTTCCCCTACTGCATCCCTAAACCAGCCCAGTTCGTCCCCTCCCCCCACTGCACCACACAACCAGCCCAGCTCTTCCCCCCCACCCACTGCATCCCAAAACCAGTCCAACCTGTCTCTGCCTCCCTAACCGGTTCTTCCTCTCACCCATCCCTTCCTCCCACCCCAAGCTGCACCCCCATCTACCTACTAACCTCATCCCACCTCCTTGACCTGTCCATCTTCCCTGGACTGACCTATCCCCTCCCTACCTCCCCACCCATACTCTCTCCACCTACCTTCTTTACTCTCCATCTTCGGTCTGCCTCACCCTCTCTCCCTATTTATTCCAGTTCCCTCTCCCCATCCCCCTCTCTGATGAAGGGTCTAGGCCCGAAACGTCAGCTTTTGTGCTCCTGAGATGCTGCTTGGCCTGCTGTGTTCATCCAGCCTCACATTTTATTATCTTGGAATTCTCCAGCATCTGCAGTTCCCATTATCTCAAATAAAGATTCAACTCTTTCCCCGACAGTGAAGTATCAGCTTTTCTTTATTTGAATGTTTCTTACTGAACGAACAAGGTCCTTTCAATAACTTCCTGCACATTCACCAGATGTGACTCTGTCTGGCCCTCCCAGAGACACACAGAAAGGCAAATTCACCAACATTTCTTCACTAAACTTGAAGAAAAGCCCCAGGCTTTGCCCAGTCCTTTTTGACTTTGACTGTTAAAAAAAAAAGAGCTTGTTACCAGCTCTGAAGACCTACAAACTACAAAAACAAACTGTTCTTCTGCTTCCAGAGACGATGGGAACTGCAGATGCTGGAGAATCCAAGATAACAAAGTATGGGGCTGGGTGATGCTGCTGAGCCTGCTGTGTTCATCCAGCTTCACACTTTGTTATCTAGCTCTTCTGCTGGATGGATTGTATTTGAGGCCTCCGCCTTCACTGTCTGTTTGTCACTGACGACACTGGAGATGCTGTTTTGAACTTGATGTTCAGAATGACTTTCAGACCTTTTGAGAAAAACTTTCACAAACCAAAATCCAAAGACCCATTTACCTTGAGGTAAAACCAAAGGTTCCAGATAATGATAACATTGCTGAAAAGAGGCTATCTTTTTTCAAAGCCTTTTGCCTTGTACATATCAGGATATGAGATGAGTGTGGAGCCTCAATGTTGGCCTCTCTATTAATTGGCATTCTTGTGAATTGTCCTGAACAGTGCAAAATGGCAAAAGTTGACAAAATGTGTCTTTTTTCAGCAAATAAAGTTCTTTATGACAATTAATAAAAGTGAAGCTACCACAGTCCGACTTTTTCATTAAAGAGAGATGACCGGTGCTGAGTTTTACCTGAGGGTCACCACATTTGAGGTAAGGAGTGAGGATGAAAAGGTAGGAACTGTGCAGGAATTGAACCTGTGCTGTTTGAATCACACTGCACTGAAAACCAGCTTCCATCTCCCTACTATTAATTATGGTATATTATACACCTTCATCACAATAGGCTCAAGGAACTATATGCTATAATGGTCTCCTTTGACGTAACAGCCCTGTTCACATCCATCAACATCAACCTGGCCAAAGAAACACTGACGACACTATTAGAAGAACCGAAGACACATACACCAGACACCACCGACCTCATCAGCAAGGACAACATCATCAAGCTAGTGGACCTATGCCTCACCACCCACTTCACTTTCAATAACAAAACCTACAGACAAACCAATCGTACACCCATGGGATCTCCGATATCAGGGTTCTTAGCAGAGGCAGTAATGCAGAGACTCGAACAAACAGCTCTGCCAATCATCCAACCCAAACTTTGGGTCCACTACGTGGATGACATCTTTGTCATCACTAAACAAAACAAATTAGAGGAAACCTTCAAGACCATCAATAATACCCTTACTGGCATAACATTCACAAAAGAGGAGGAAAACAACAAACAAACTGCCATTCCTAGATGTCACAGTAGAGTGAACAGTCAATGGGGAACTTCAAACCAGCGTCTACAGGAAAACAACACATACGGACCAAATACTGAACTACAGGAGCAACCATCCCAACACCCACAAACGAAGCTGCATTAGAACATTATTCCAATGAGCCACCACACACTGCAGCACAGAGGAACTACGCAGAGCAGAGGAAAATCACCTATGCAGCGTATTCAAAAAGAATGGGTACCCTATGAACACAGTCCGCCGATTCCTCAGCAACAAACCCAAACAAACAGACAAAACAGGCCCAGAAACCATAACCACTCTCCCCTACATCAAAGACATTTCTGAAATGACTGCCAGACTACTCGGACCCCTTGGCATCAGGGTAGCCCACAAACCCACCAACACACTAAAACAGCAGCTAATGAACTTAAAAGACCCTATACAGACAACAAATAAAACGAACGTCATCTACAAAATACCTTGCAAGAACTGTGACAAACACTACATTGGACAAACTGGCAGGAAGCTAGCCACCAGGATACATGAACATCAACTAGCCACAAAACGACATGACCCACTATCACTCGTATCCTTACATACAGATAAGGAAGGACACCACTTTGATTGGGTCAACACATCCACCCTAGGACAAGCCAAACAGAGACATGCACAAGAATTCCGAGAAGCATGGCATTCCAACCGGAACTCCATCAACAAACACATTGACTTGGAGCCAATCTACCATCCCCTGAGAAAAAGAACTGGAAATGACATCTCCAATGCAGGAAATGACATCACCAAGCCAAGGAAACCAAACCAGATAAATAGAAAGCGGGACATAACACCAGCGCTTCGTCGGAGGCTCACTGATGATGTTACCTAGAATGGTGATGAAACATCTGGGAACAAACCTTACAGCTCAGTGAACCAGCCTACATCTGGAACAAAATAAAGACCCACTCTCTTGTGGACCAAGAGGAGGAGAGTGCTGTGTTGGAGGTGAAAGGAGGACGTCGGGTTGGCTGTGCACCCTTGCGACCAGTGGATCTTAATGCTGGCATCGGCCTAATGCTGGTTCAGGGGAGCAGCCAACCTGCAACGATGGCTGCGGCAAGTGCTCGTGCCCCAGGTCAGGGGGTCTGGAACACCATCCGTGTTTCTGTGAAGAAGGTGGATGAAGGTGCATCTGTGGACCGCACCTTCTTCGTGAAGAGGGTCCTGGTGGACTGTTGTGGGTTCGCTGCTGCGGACATTTACTGCCTGCAGGATTTCCCCGGAGGAGGTTTTTACGACGTGACTTTCAGGAGTGCCAAGCTTTGCGAGCACTTCCTGGAGGTTTTCAAGGAGAAAGGAGGTGAGGGCCCCCTCTCTGTATTGACCGCTGTCCCGCTGTTTGTGGTACCAGCGCAGAGGAGCCGTATGGTGACTGTACATATGTACAACCCACATGTGCCAGCAGTTGATGTCCTGACCTTCCTCGGAAGGTACGTGAAGGTGGAAGGGGACCTAACTGACGTCATGGACCCCTTTGGCATCTGGACGAGTAAGAGGCAGGTCAAGGTGACGCTGAGGGTGGGTGCAGACGGGAATGTCGTACATCCACCGTCCAGCTTCGCGATCGGCGGGAGCAGGGGCTACCTGACCTATGCAGGGCAACCTAAAGTCTGCCATGCCTGTGGTAGGTCAGGTCACGTGGCAGCCGACTGCAAAACCACCATCTGCAGGAACTGCAGGGAGGAGGGACACCTTGCAAAAGATTGCCCACAAGAGAAAAGCTGCAACCTTTGCGGGGGAACGGGCCACCTCTATAGGGCATGCCCGTGGCGGGGGACCACCTACGCCCAGGTCGCTGGCAGGGGCAATGCGGGGCCAGCCCCCCCGGAGGAGAGGAAGGCACCAGGGCCCAGCAAGGACCCCACTAATGTGCAGGAGGGCCAGGCCGTGCAGGAGGGCCCAGCCCCGCAGGATGGGCCCGAGGCCAGCAAAGCGCCCTTGCAGGCTCCGATCCCCCCCGACAACCCGGAGTCGATGGAGGCGGCGACAGGCGACCCAGGGGAGTGGACAACAGTCCTGAAAGCAAGGAGGAAGGTGCGTCGACGGGCCCAGGAACCGCAACCATCAGGCAGGAAGAGGCAGCTACAGGGGGGCTATAAGAGCTCCTCTGACGAGGGGGATTCGGAGAGGGCCCACCCAAAGCAGAAGTTAAAGATCTCGAGGGGGAAGGAAAGCAGCACCCCGCTTCCAGGTGACGGGAGGCGTCCTGAGGCTCCCTCCGACACCCAGTCAAGTGCCGCTGGAGCACTGGAGGGCCCCCCGGGACTTCCAGGCGGGAAGGGGGAAACAGCGCGTCCCCAGCCTGACTCGGAGCCGGACCCTTCTGCCTCCGCACCCACGACGGGGGGATGCCACCCGGAAGGCAGCACCGTCGGTTTCCTGAGCCCGGGGAGCATCCAGCAGTTAGCCCGGGCAATGGGCATGAAGGGACAGATAGAGGGGCTGGACCTTGGACTTGGGGAGGGTACTGCGGTCACTGCCCACAATGGGGGTACGAGTTGCGAGCATTAATGTGCGCAGCGTCAAGTCAACCACAAGATGTGTGTCCACATTGGCCTACCTGACCACCATCAAGGCGGACCTCCTGTTTCTGCAGGAGTGCGGGATACCGCACCTCGGCAGGTACGGGAAATGGTCCGGCGCCTGGACCTGTGGGCCTTCGATCTGGTCGGGGGGTAACGACTGTCGCTCCTCGGGCCTGGCTATTCTGCTGCGGGGGCACAACTTCACCATCTCTCAAGTTCAGGAGGTGGTGGGGGGGCGCCTCCTAGTGGCTGACATCACCTACAGGAATGCTCCCCTGAGGCCGATCAACATGTACGCCCCAGCGGTATGGAGTGAGCGGTTGGCCGTCCTGCAGCGGCTTCCACCCCTGCTGGCTACGTCCAGGCCGGTCATCCTAGGCGGAGACTTCAACTGCATCATCGATGCAGATGGAAGATCCGGCGTGGGGACAGTGGGTGGGGGGAGTCAACTGGACGTCACGTCCAGATTCCTGATGGGCACGGTGAAGGACGCCAAGCTGCTCGACGTCTTCAGCACCCCTGCAGACGGAGCGCAGCAGAGGTACACCTGGTCGCGGCCAGACGGGTCTATCCGCTCAAGAATAGACTTCCTGTTTGTGTCACGGATGTTCTCGGTCAGGTCCACCGGCGTCGAGCCGGTGTTCTTCTCTGACCACTGCCTCCTGCTGGCCGACTGTCACTTATAGGATGACCAGCCGGCCGGCAAGGGGACGTGGAAGCTCAACACGACTCTGTTGACCCCAGAGAACGTCGAGGAGCTTAAGAGGGAGTACGCCGGTTGGAGAACCATGAAACCCCTCTTTGAGTCTCCAGGCGACTGGTGGGAGACAGTGAAGGAGAACATCAAGAGGTTCTTTGTGCTCAAGGGTGTTCAGAAGGCAAGAGAGAGGCGGGGAAAGCTGTCGCGACTCCAGAAAAGGGTGCAGAACCTGCTCCTTCTGCAGTTGATGGGGGTCGATGTCACGGAGGACCTCCGCGAGGTGAGGGGCCAGCAAGCCTCACTCTTCACCGCGGAGGCCTCCCGGATAATCTTCCGGTCCAGGGTCCGCTCCGTGGAGCAGGACGAGATGTGCTCGCGTTTCTTCTTTCAGAAGGTGCACAAAGAGAGCTCTGTGCTTAGCCGGCTGAAGGAGGACGACGGCTCGGTGACATCGTCTCGGCCCAACATTTTGAGGATCAGCAGATCCTTCTATGCTGGACTGTACGACACGAAGCCCACGGACAGCACGGCCTCCGAGTCGTTCCTGTCGTCTATCACGGAGGTCTTAGACGACGGCACGAGGGAGTGGCTGGACTGGCCGATATCCCTGGACGAGCTGACCAGAGCCCTCAAGTCCTTGGAGAGGAATAGGACTCCCGGGAGCGATGGCTTACCGGTCGAGCTGTATTCCGCTCTGTGGGGCCTGGTCGGCCAGGACCTGCTGGAGGTGTACGATAGTGCGCTTCGGGCAGGAGAAATGTGCAAGTCCATGAGGAAGGGCATTATCACCCTCATTTACAAGAGGAAGGGGGAGAGGGAAGAAATTAAGAATTGGCATCCCATTTCACTTTTGAACGTGGACTACAAAATCCTGGCCAAGGTCATAGCCAACCGGGTCAGGTCTGTCCTGGAGTCAGTGATTCACCCTGACCAAACCTGTGCTGAGCCGGGCAGGAAGATCGCTGAGAGCCTCGCGCTCATCAGGGATACGATCGCCTATGTACAGGACAGACGGGTGGACACCTGCCTCGTCAGCCTGGACCAGGAGAAGGCCTTCGACAGGGTCTCTCATGCTGACATGAGGGACGTCCTCTCCAAATTGGGGTTCGGGGAGGGCATCCGCAATTGGATCCGGCTGCTCTAAGCCAACATCGTTAGCGCAGTCTCGATCAACGGGTGGGAATCAGACAGTTTTCCTGTTAGATCTGGAGTCAGGCAGGGCTGCCCACTGTCTCCTGCCTTGTTCGTGTGCTGTGTGGAGCCCTTCGCCGCATCCATCAGGAAGGACGTGAGCCTGAAGGGCGTGACTATCCCGGGCAGCGGAGGCCTTTAGGTCAAGACCTCCCTGTCCATGGACGATGTCGCCGTCTTCTGCACCGATCGTCGGTCGGTGAGTAGACTATTGGACATCTGCGGCCAGTTTGAACTGGCCTCGGGTGCCAAAGTCAATAGGGGTAAGAGCGAGGTCATGTTCTTCGGGAACTGGGACGACCGCTCCTTCATCCCCTTTACCGGCAGGACAGACTACCTGAAGGCGCTGGGTGTTTGGTTTGGTGGAGCTGGGGCGTGCACTAAGACTTGGGAGGAGCGTATCACCAAATTGAAGCAGAAGCTGGGCAGGTGGACGCTCCGGTCCCTCTCCATCGCGGGTAAGAACCTGGTTGTCAGGTGCGAGGGGCTTTCGGTCCCGTCGTATGTGGCGCAGGTCTGGCCTATTCCCTGGACCTGCGCCGCTGTGGTCACCCGGGCCATCTTCCATTTCATTTGGGGGTCGAGGATGGACCAGGTCCGCAGGGACACCATGTACAAAGACCTGGGGAATGGGGGAAAGGGCGTACCGAACGCCACCCTCGCCCTGACGGCTACCTTTGTGTGCGGCTGCATCAAGCTGTGCGTAGATCCTCAGTATGCAAACACCAAGTGTCACTACTTACTGAGGTTCTACCTGTCCCTGGTGTTGCGAAGGATGGGCCTGGCCTCGTTGCCGCGGAACGCTCCGAGTAGTTGGACCGTTCCGTACCACCTGTCCTTCGTGGAGAAATTTTTGAAAGGAAACACCTTTGACCACAAGGCCGTCAGGCAATGGTCAGCACGTAGTATCCTCGGGACCCTTCGGGAAAAGGAGAGGGTGGATCCTGTCGTATGGTTCCCCACGCAGACTGCCAAAGTCGTTTGGCAGAATGCCTCAACGCCAGAACTTTCAAACAAGCACAAGGACATTGCTTGGCTGGCGGTGAGAGGGGCTCTGCCAGTGAGATCCTTTATGCATGCCCGGAATCTCTGCGCCACCACACGCTGCCCTCGAGGTGGCTGCGGGGGGGACGAGACTGTTGATCACCTCCTTCTGGAGTGTGCCTATGCGCAGGAGGTCTGGAGGGGGATGCAGTGGTATTTGTCGAGGTTCGTCCCGAGCAGCTCCGTGACGCGGGACTCCGTGCTCTACGGGCTGTTTCCGGGGACGCACACCGAGACCAACATCAACTGCGCCTGGAGGACCATCAATGCGGTGAAAGACGCTCTTTGGTCTGCCCGCAATTTGCTAGTCTGCCAGCTGAAAGAACTGACCCCAACCGAATGCTGCAGACTGGCGCACTCCAAGGTCCAGGACTACGTGCTGAGGGACGCGCTGAAGCTTGGGGCAGCCGCCGCCAAGGCGCGGTGGGGAAAGACCACCGTATGAGCCCCCTCGTCCAGAATAGAAAAAAGGGCCCTATCTGGTAACTGGGCCCAGCTGGCGCCTTCCCCAACTGGTCAGGGGGCCAACTGGGACTGTGCGGGGTGACGACTGCCGGGGTGTTTTCTTTGCTTTGTTTTTTTTCTTCTTTGTTTTTTTTCCTTTAGTTGGTGTACGTACCCCCTGGGTAACCCGGAGCGGCTTGCATGACTGGGTAGGTGTATAAATGTTTTATTTTTTGTACATCTTATGAATAAAGTATATTTTTTCAAATAAAAGAAAAAGGTGACGAAACGTCTGAAAACTAACCTTCCAGCTCAGCGAGCAAACTCACATCCAGAAACTCAACCTGAGCTACAAATCTTCCCAAAACTCGCTAGAACTATATGCTCTCCTTCTGTTCCTATGTTGTTATAACGTATAAAATATTGGAGTTAGATTGGTTTATTTTGACATTTGGTGCTGCAAGAGGAACATTAGGCACATGAGGAGGCCATTCAGCCTCTCAGGCCTGTCCCGCTCACTGATAGATCATAGTACCTGTTATTGACCTTACCTCTCTGTTGGCTGCAACAGGATATATAGTGGAGGCAGTACATCAAATTGATTTATGAATTATAATTTTTCAATACCAGTCGTAAAGCAGGCCTTTGGTATGTTTAAACACACCACACCCACAAACAAAAAAGATGTGTTTATTTGCCCAACAACCCGTGATGTACATCTAATAAACCTTAACCCTCTCACTCTCTAACACACACACACACACACACATACACACCACACACACACACACACACACACACATACACATCCACACACACACCCACACGCATATACACCGACACCACACACCCACATACATACACACCCACACACCCACACACAAACACACCCACGCCACACATGTACACACCCACACCACACACACACACACATACACACCCACACACACCCACACGTACACACCCACACACATACATACATACACACCCACACACACACACACACACACACACACACATACACACACACACACCCACACCCACACCACACACATACAAACCCACAAACACACACATACACCCACACACACACACATACACACCCACACACACACACACAGGCACACCCACACACACCCACACCACACACATAAAACCCACATACACACACACACAAACACACACACACCCCCACACCCCCCCCACACACACACACACACACATACACACCCACACAAACACACATACACACCCACACACACCCACACGTACACACCCACACACACACATACACATACATACACACATACATACCTACACCCACACCCACACATGCACACCACACACATACACACACACACACCCACACCACACACATACAAACCCACATACACACACACACAAACACACACACACACACACACACACACACACACACACACACACACACACACAGGCACACCCACACACACCCACACCACACACATACAAACCCACATACACACACACAAACACACACACACACCCACACCCCCCCCACACACACACATACACACCCACACAAACACACATGCACATACAAAAAGACATGTGTAAACACAGAATCAAGAGAACAAAAGAAGCATTTAGATTATTAACAGAATGCAAGAAGCAAATGAAACTCAAATAGAGTCTTTTAAGCTATACATGGCACATGTATGCTCCCTGTTCTGGTTCCTTGGAGACGAATGGAAGTTGGATGTCTAAAGATTACGGTACGACTCAGTTTCTGCAGGGGTGAACCTTTCTCGTTGCAGACAGATTACTTGCTTGACTTGCCTGAGTTGACTGATTGGTTGGAAGGGTTCATTCTTCATCATGGCAGGAATCATGCCCCCTGCCCAGTTGGCCTCCAGACTGACTGGATTCTCTTTACCTAAAGACAATGCTGTTCAGGTGATCCTCTCTATTAGTACCTGTATTATCCACCAAGAATGAATTGGAAGTCTAAAACTGTTGCAAAACAATGGGGGAACCGACAGGGTAATCACTCCCACTAATGATGAACCACTTTCTGTACAACTTTCTTTGTTAAGTTTCAAAATTAAGAGAAATAAAGTTTGAACTTTGGATGAGTCCACAAATAATAGGTGTGACTTCCACAGGTGGTTTATTTCTTGGTATGTAAGGACATCCCACCAACAATGAATTACATTTTAAGAGCTTTCTGGAAAACACATGCGTTCAGACATGAGTTAATCCTTTGTACAGAAATCACAGAAAGCCATCTGACCTTTGTCAGTCAACCATGGGTCAAGGTAAATTCTCTATGCCATGTTTTCCTTTAGTTGTTAAACATTTTTGCGATACAGACGTGACAGCACTTCAGCTCCTTTCACCCGATCTCAAGTAAACTGTCAGCTGCGCAAATTCCAGTTCTACTGAATTCAGGAAAAATTAAAATCTGGAGAGCTGTATAGTGGTGCCTCAATTGATATCACCACTTTTCAGTGATTTCCAAGAGTCAAAACAGCCAACATAAAGTGTGTACATTGTTTCCCAGTTATTCAGTCAGTGAGTGAGTATCTAGCTGTGCAACTGAACCATGCTTGTCAGGAAGATCCCTGATTCCTACCTTTTTCATCGTCTCAAGCAGTGCCTGGGATTCAGGAAGACTCGATTCTATCTGTGTTTGTCATGACCACAGATCATAGTCCCCGAGCATGTTTCAAACTTTTAATTCCAACATGTGTTTTCTTCAAAAGGAGGGTTAAAAGAGGAGGATATAACTTCAGTGGCTGGAGAGATGTGCGAGGGAGGTTTTTCACACAGAGGGTGGTGAGTGCCTGGAACGCGCTGCCAGAGGAGGGGATGGAAGCAGATAGAGTAGCAGCATTCACACAGCACCCAGACGAATACATGAACAGGAAGAAAACAGGGATATGGATCCTGTAAGTGAAGGCAGTTTTAGTATGGAAGGGCAAAATGTGTTGGCGCAGGCTTGGAGGGCTGAAGGGCCAGTTCCTGTGCGATATTAGCCTTTGTATCACGATCGGGGAAACTTCAAACAGCAAACTAAGAAAGAAGACATAATGAGAGACTGACTACCCAACATCGTCTCAGCAGAAATCCGTTTACTGCACATATGTTTGTGTCTTCGTTTTTCAGGGATATGTTAGGGAAAAAAAAAGGAGTTATAAGTGCATTTCAACTTTGGTCTCCCTGTGTTAGAAGCCTTATGTCCCAGAGCGTGGGCTAGTGGTCTGTGAATGTCATAACTTTGAGAAAAGCCATTCAAACCCCCTACACTGCAGGTAAAGCAACAGAAAACAACACTCTCTCACTTGATAAGAATTTCGATAGGAATGCAAACTCATGAATCTCAAACTTAAACGTTCAACTAATAACATCACTGCTACTGGTAAGATCCACTGTAACAGTTGTAATGTTCTTCTGTTGACCCTTCACAGATCAGTCAGAGAATGACCCTTATACTTTCTTTTAGCATTTTCTCTTGGACTCACTTCTTATTCTTAACTATGCGTGTAACTTTATTATTTCTTCTCACACACCGTAACCAATAAACTCACTCTTTTGTTGCCTCGAGAAAGCCTGGTTAAATCAGTTCCTGTTGAAACATGAACGATTTTGCTCGGGGGAATGGTACTTACAAGGGAGGGGATACTTTCTATCTCCACCTTTTTGCTAGCTCTGAGAGGAGTGGGTGAAGAAAAGCATCAGTTCAACACTTGTCACCTGAGTGCTTAATAACTTGGTGTATCCTGTCTGGAACTGTAATAAATTGGGGAACCTCACCTGTGGACTAGCAATGACAGGCTTAATGGGTTCTGAGGTGACAATAACTCCAATTCGTAATTAAGGTTTTAGCAAAGATCTGTAGCTCGGGTAGTGGGTGAGGATGTTGACTTGCTTGCCGAGACGGCTTGTTCTCATTCAGACATTTCGTCACCATGCTAGGTAACATCATCAGTGAGGCCCTCTGATGAAGCCTTCATTGGAGGCCTCACTGAAGATGTTACCTAGCATGTTGACGAAACATCTGAACAAAAACAAGCCAGCTCAGTGAGCAAGTCAACATCCTCATGATCTCCCGACTCTGCCACATGCAAGGCAGGTATAGCTTGAAGGGTCTTAAATGAGTTGTTTGGATGTTTCTATATGCCAATACTGTGACATCAACTCTGCTCAATCACAACAAAGTCTTTCGATGCAATGACAGAAGCTGCTGGAGAAACTCAACAGGTCTGGCAACATCTGTAGAGAGAGAGAGAAAGAGAGTTAATGTTTCCCATCTAATATGATGAGTGCAGAAACACTCGGCGATATGCCAACCATTTTGACACCATCCCTTCTTTGGCCAATTATGTTCCTGTTGTTTGTCTACCAGAGTATTCTGTAGCTGTTCGCATCGTCCAGATCCTTTAGTTTATCTGCTTTTCCAGGATATGGGCAACAGTCCTTGCCTCAAAAATTCCCTGGAAAAAACCAAACCATGCACTAACAATTCTCATAAATAAAAACATGTCTCCTGAACTTTCTGCTCATTCTCTCCATCAGAAGCTTTGCAAAAGGAAGATTGTCCCACATGGTTTATGTTCTGTTATGTACCTCTTCAATATGCCACATCCTTGTAATAGTCGAATGTTCAACCCTTGTTATCCCTTGAAGCCCTACATTAGACCATCCTAGTGGCATGAAGGAAAAGCACAAACAACCTTACATTACATAATGAGTTTGAAGACAGTAAAGATTGTAGATGCTGAAAGCTAGAGTCAATAATGTGGCACTGGAAAGGCACAGCAGGTCAGACAGCATCCAAGGAGAAGGGAAATCAATGTTTCAGTCCAAACCCCTTCTTCAGGATGGGAAAGGGAGGGGAGCACAGAGAGGGGTGTGGGGCTAGGGAGGTAGGTGAAATGGAGATAGGTGGGTGCATGCAGGGATGTTGATCACTGGGAAGGGTGGAGTAAATAGGTGAGTCAGACGGACAGTTTGGGAGGAGAGATTTATGTTTGGCCTCACTCTGACAGTGGAGGAGGTCAAGGATGGACATGTTGCCAGGGGAGTGGGGGCAGGGGGGTGTAGTTAAATGGATGGCAACTGGAAAGTTGGGTTGGCTGCGCCATGCAGAAGGAAGGTGCTCTGCACACTGGTCCCCAAGTCTGCGTTTGGTCTCCTTGACATAGAGGACAAATCTGGCAGAGATTCACCTGCACTTCATCTAACCTCATCTACTGTATCCGTTGCTCCCAATGTAGTCTCCTCTGTGAGGCTTTGAAAACGATGAAAATTTAATATCAGGGTGTTGTTTGACATGGAACCAATGCAGTTCAGCAAACTGAAGGATGATAGGTGAATGTTCATAATGTGATACGAGCAAGAGAGGTACAGGTGCAGTGCTAAAGTCACCAGATTAATCTACACTCAATGGGCATGGGTTCAAACCCTCTAATAATCACTGGTGCTGTTTAAATTTGATTAATAAATCTGGATTTTCATGCTAGTTTTCATTTCCTTCTTTTCTGAGGAGATGCCACATTGGCCTTGAGAAGTTAAGGGATAATGCTGGAGAATCTGAGATAACAAGGTGCAGAGCTGGATGAGCTGCAGAGCATTTTCTGAAGAAGGGTCTAGGCCCGAAACGTCAGCTTTCCTGCTCCTCAGATGCTGCTTGGCCTGCTGCGTTCATCCAACTCCACATCTTGTTATCTCTTATTTGAGAAGTTAAGCCTGTTTCTCTCTCTAACAGATGCTGCCGTATGTGCTGAGTGTCTCTAGCACTTTCTGTTTTTACTTCAGATCTTCAGCATTAACAGGGTTTTGCTTTTATATCAATGCGTTTGTGCATCCCTCCGATCCCATTGCAGCTGCTTTATTTACTAATCGTTTTAGGACCTCACTATCTGAAGATCCAAAAACAACACAGCTCCTTTCCCAATGCAACCAGTAACACTATCAAAAGATTCTAACAAGTTTATCATAGATGCTTTCTATTTATTAAATCTGTGCAATTTTGCCTCTCTCTTCTGAATACTCTGTTACCACATCCTTTATGAGAGATTTTAAATTGCATGTTTCATAATGAATTCAAATGTAATGACAGAGGAATTGGCGAAACTGGGGAAGGATGAGTGGGGCGGGGTAGGAGCTTTTATTTTGATCACCAAGTGGGAAATGAGATATGGGAATAACAGTTTGATGGGATTTGTCCAAAACGCACAGGATACTTCCCAAAGGATGTCTGCTTCCCCTTACTTAACCAGTTGGGTTCAATCAGTGGCATTACCACTGCCATCAGCCTGTCAATGCCAGCTGTAGTTAATTTTAATCCATATGTTTGGATATGTTAGAACTCCACTCCATGGCAGGTGCAGCTTGAATCTGACCCTCCTGATCCAGAGGTAGGGAGGGACACCCCAAATGTGCCCCAAGAGCCCATCTGCTGCCAATGCCAACTGTATTATAGTGTGGGCAGCTTAATCTTCAGGCCCATTGAATTGTTACTATGTTCAATTGCCTGATAATTCAAAAGGGTAATGGAAAGCTGGCTGCCAATTTCAGCGTTCAGTTACATGGCCTGGAACACCTTGCAGAGACTTTGAGAAGCCCTGGAGTTGTGCTTGAGACCCAATTTGAACTGAGGATGAACTCTCATTTAAGTAATTTCTTTTTTTTTGTAACTCAAGATGGCACCAGACTATGGTGACAAAGCACTTTTCACTGTACCCTACAACGATAGGGTCAGGGGATGGTATAGACTTTGGAGGGGAAGGATGGACTCGATGGGCTGAATGGCCTGCTTCCACAGTGTAGGGATTCAATAATTCTACCTAAATGAATGTGGCAACAATCAGTCACCCTTTTGTGAGAATTGGGTTGTGAGTTGGGTGGTAAGTGGTATTCAGGATATCTGCCCTATTTTACTCTGAAGCTGCCAGAGATGCATTGGTTAAAACTAATGAGTTTGCAATTCACAAAATACTCTTCTTCTTCAGTGGGATTGTTGCCCCCTGACTGCAGTGCAATGCCCTGTTCGTGCTCTTTACCATTTGTAATG
The DNA here is from genome assembly GCF_030684315.1 of Stegostoma tigrinum. Lineage (NCBI taxonomy): Eukaryota > Metazoa > Chordata > Chondrichthyes > Orectolobiformes > Stegostomatidae > Stegostoma > Stegostoma tigrinum. The sequence continues at coordinate 47,165,431 of NC_081378.1, forward strand.
TACATATATTAACAAAGAGGCGTTCTCAAAGCACTGCTCTCTTTAAATTATGACGACAGGTGTATTCTGTTCTTTGCCAGAGACTGTTCATTGCTGGCTTCTCTTACATTACAGCAATGCTGTGGAAAAACAAAGTCGACTGCTTGGATCTCAAGCTCATTGTCTGTACAACTGATGTGCTTACAATGAGACCCAGAGGTGTAATTGATATGTAAATTCTATTAACTACTCTGGTGTTAAGGAGACACTTATGTCAGGTGTGGTTGTATCTATAGAATCCTAAAGAGTCTCTAAACTTGACAAGATAGGTTAATATTCTTCAATTTTATTGAGAAATTCAGTTGAGTACTCTTTGTGCAGAATGATGCTGTTATCAATATAACACGGTCAGAGATCATTGCACAGAACACACAGCACTTTATAAGATCTGCTGTAACTGGTTGTCCTGTGGGATATGTAGTGTAAAAAAGCTGCCTGTTAGTTAGTTGGAAGCGCCTTCAAATATTAAATTATCAAATATCCAGAGCAGCCAGTTTAATAAAACTCAATACAATTATAAAATATTTGACAGGATTCCCAAGTTCCAGCTGCATTTGTATTTACTTCTGACAATTCAGGATCTGAAATCAGGATCTTCCGTGACTTTCCCATAGGGAAGTCAGCCTTCCAGAGGGTTAGCGATTAGGTTTCCTACAGTGTGGAAACAGGCCCTTCGGCCCAACAAGTCGACACCACCCCTTGGAGCATCCCACCCAAACCCATCCCCCTATAACCCACACACCCCTGAACACTACAGGCAATTTAGCATGGCCAATCCACCTAGCCTGCACATCTTTGGACTGTGGGAGGAAACCCACACAGACATGGGGAGAAAGTGCAAACTCCACACAGACAGTTGCCCGAGGCTGGAATCGAACCCGGGTCCCTGGCGCTGTGAGGCTGCATTGCTAACCACTAAGACACCGTGCCACCCCGAATAGGAACTGCAGATGCTGGAGAATCCGAGATAACAAGGTGTGGAGCTGGATGAATACAGGAGGCCAAGCAGCATCTTAGGAGTGGGAAGGCTGATGTTTCGGGCCTAGACCCTTCATCAGAAAATTTCCAAGTGCAGCAGATTTTGGTGGAGTTGCCCCAGGTCATAGAGTCAGCGAGTCATACAGCATGGAAACAGACCCTTGGTCCAACCACTCCATGCCAATCATAGTCCCAAACTAAACTAGTCCCACCTGCCTGCTCTTGGTTCACATCCCTTCAAACATTTCTTATTCCTGTACTTATTTACATGCCTTTTAAATGCTGTAACTGTACCAGCACCCACCACTTCCTCTGGAAGCTCATTCCATACGCTAACCATTCTCTGTGTAAAGAAATTGCTGCTCATATCTTTCAATCTTTCTCCTTTCACTTTGTAAGTAGACCCCTAGTCTTGAAATCCCCTACACTAGGGAAAAAAAAGTCATTCACCTTATCTATACCCCTCATGATTTTACAAACCTCTAAGATCACCCTTCAACCTCCTCCACTCCAGTGAAAAAGGTCATAGCTTATCCAGCCTCTCCCCATACCTCAAGACCCCCATTCCTGACAATATGCCGGTAAATCTCTTCTGAATCCTCCCCAGCTTAATAATATCCTTTCTAGAGGAGGGTGGCCAGTACTCCAGAATAGGCTCCACCAAAGTCCTGTGTAACCTCAACATGATTTCCCAACTCCTGTACTCAAAGGTCTGAACAATGAAGGCCAGCGTGCCAAATGCATTCTTAACCACCCTGTCTATAGGTGATATAAAATTTAAAGAATTATAGAGCTGAATCCTTAGGTCACTGTTCTACAACACTGCCAAACACCCTACTTTTATAACTTGTATAACTCCCACCCTTGTTTGTTTTACCAAATTGTAATGCCTCACATCTATCCAAATTAAACTCCATCTGCCACTCCTCAGTCCACATGGAGTGGACCGAGTCTGGATGCACTCCGCAGAAGGGGCGAGGAGCTGAATATCTTTCATCCAAACTCACATCTCAGCTCTAACAGGAGCTGTGCGGAATGACAGCGGGGCAGGGGCATAGGTCCTACAGCTTCTACTTTATGTGCAGGTGGGGAGGTGTCCCGAGTGAGTGAGCAGTCCAGGCCTGCTGGTGAGGGTTGTGATGGATGAGAGTGGTGAGGGAAGATGCTGCAGGCTGTAGTGAAACAGGTAGCATGTGAGACTTGCTGGGAGGTACAGTACAGATCGAGTATGTGTGACATACTGGAGAAGTGCTGGTGACATTTATGACGGTGGAGTAACAAAGTGCATAGGGATTCTCCTCACAGAGCTGGCCATTCCTCCAGACAGCTGAGACTGATCTAACCCCTGGGTAACAATCTCAGATCAGGCTGGCATTGGTCTGGTGTAGTGGCTTCAACTGCTGGTGCTGGGGGGATATCAGACATCCCCCCTCAACCTCCTCCACTCCAGTGAAAAAGGTCATAGCTTATCCAGCCTCTGCCCATACCTCAAAACCCCCATTCCTGACAATATGCCGGTAAATCTCTTCTGAATCCTCCCCAGCTTTCGGGAACTGTGCAGGACAGCTCCGGAATGACAGGGCTTGTCCAATGGGCAATGGCAGTTCCCCAGGATGCTGGTGAGTTCCAGAGTCATTTTGGGGAATGGCACTTTGTAAAATGGGACCAGAAGCAGGCGTGACCAATGCCATAAGTAATTTCACATTCTAGCTGAGTAATAGGTTTCTTCACCAATCTCCGGGCAATTGGAGTGGTGTGTGGCAAAACTGAGCTGAGTACATCTGTTGTAATACCACGGTAGAAGGGATTCAGATTGCAAGTGAAGAGGAGACATCAGCTCCCGGCTGCTGAGCCCACCCACGGGTGACCCTGGTGAAGTGGCAGGAGTGTAGTGCTTCTGTGAAATATTTTTCGCGGCGGGGGGTGGTGGAAAATAAACCAGCTGCATGTTTCCGTTTGTTTCACCGGAGGTATACAGCTAATAATACCTGTGATCCCGTTGCCTGCAATGTTAAAGCAAGCCGCCACTTTATAATTTCCCCGCTCAGTTACCAACCAGCAGGAACTCGGCAGCGTTGGCAATGACAGGTCACCATCTCACGTAGAAGCCAGTGGCATACCACGAAAATAGTCATGCTCTGTGACCTATGGTTAGAGACACATCCGTGGCGGCGTTGCCGATCACTTTGTGAAAAGTGCTCTGCACGGGTGGGAGGGAATAAATCAACTTGCAGGGCAGCACCATCAGCTCGGGCTTGCTGTTTGCTCTCCTGCGGAGTCTCCTGCGTCTACAAGAGAATTTGGGGCTTGCCTCTGGTCTATAGGTTTGAGGCTGGAGTACGACAGCAGGTCAGGAGTCAATGTTTCGTCGCGAAGGGTTTCAGCACGAAATAGTGACTTCTACGTGCTCCTCTGATGCTCTCTGACCTTTTCCAGCCTCACACCGATAGACCCTGGCTTCTAGCGTCCGCTCATTGCCTATTGGTCTCTGGTCTCGCCAGCCCAGCTGGACATTGGAGAGTCGAATTTGCATTCGGCACCTACTGACAGGGCACTTCAGGGTAAAGGGAGTGGGGGCGGTGGGGGCATGAAGTGGGGTCAGACACAGCGCCTCCCGAACACTGTTATAGGAGGCGGGTATCACTTGGGCTTCGGTGCATTCCAGTGCAGCGGACATTGTGAGCCCGGTGTAGCGCACTGTGAAAACAAACGGCTGAAAGGACTGCAACTGGACAGAGGCCCCTCACCTTTTCTAAGCGGGATATGGCCCCTCCTCTTGAAGTTGCACCACAATACTCTAGCCATTCCATTGCTCGTACAACTGCAGCCTGGTTCAAATGGTTTGTAAGTGTGAGACTAATGAAAGCGACCCTGTGACAACTTAAATAAGCTGAAAGCTTCGCTTGTTTCTGAAAGGCGATAACATTCGGACACATTTTACTTGCATTTATTGATCCGAGCCTGACTGCAGCACTGAATATAACCCTGCAAGGTTGGAGCTTTCATCCTTTTAACAGAAGAATGAAGGAATACCACTGTTCATTTTCTTCTGAGCTGGAGAGGGGGCGATAGTAGGTGTGAAGGTATTGTCTCCGGGCCAACAATCTGGAGGTGCAGGTTGACGGTCTGGGCACTGTACGCAGGTCTGAAAGGGTTAATAATGAGGAGTGCCATGGGTACCACACATTATGTGAATATGAAAGGGTTAATAATGAGGAGTGCCAGGGGTACCACACATTATGATGACGTGAATTAGACTTGTGGAAATAATAGCTCCTGGAAGGCTCTGCAATAATGTCTATCGTAGCACCGTAACCTGTAATAAGTTGATAACATGCAGTGAACTATATCTTGCTGACCACAATAAGGGAGACCAGGAAGTGTTTTTCCCTACTCCACGAGACCAAGTAAGGCCTGTATCTTCCAGCACTCAAAGAGTATGAAAGCCACAATGTCCACAATTAGCTGTAACTCAAACAGCACAGTGAACTAGCGTTCCCATATAACATAGTGAGCAGTGTGTGGACTTAATTCGATTGCACATACAACACATCATGAGCAGCGCTGTGAGATCATTAGACTCAGCTTGAAGTCGCCTGCTCACATAATGCAGACAGCAGGGAAAAACTCAAGATTTCAGAACCATCCAGGAGAAACCCTTGTGATGAACCCACAACAAAGAAGAATATTCCAGCGAATGATAACAGCATGCCTGACCTGGAAAGAGATACCCTGCGATAGGGGAGTTAGTAACTCTGTGGAAAAGTCGAAGAGCAAGCACACGAAGTGGCAGCCTTAGGGAAGCAGTCCAAAGTCAAAGATTAGCTAGTAAGACTCCATGAGCAAGACTTACAATCCCTGGCAGCCAGGGGAAACCTGAAAACATCACAGTAAACCAGGCTGAAAAAGAGTAAAGTTGAAAAACTACTTCTAGTGCAGATTAAGCATCTCTGCCATAGCAAGGGGATACCAGGAGGCACAGTTACAGAAACAGAAGGACGACAAAAGAAATAAGATTCTACAGTCTCAGACCTGGCAACCTCACAAAGCCAGTAATTATTGGATATTGTTGGGCAGTTTGAAAGCCGTCTAATGGTGTGACGAAGCTGGGAGATCCTTGCTAAGAGCCAGGATAAAGGAAGGAATCATTTGTTGAAACCGCAAGTAGTGGAAATCAGTCAATAAAACCATCATTAAAATGGGAATCATTTAGTAAAGCCATAGAGAGTGGAGTCATTCAGCAAAACTGTTAAAGAACCAATTATTAAGCAGTGTTGCATCAGGAAAGGCAGGAATGCTCTATTTTAATCATGAAGGCTGGGAATCCTCCATTTAAGCTGCAAAATGTGGGAAAGCCCTTTGGTACTGCTGCAAAGAAAAATAGAACTACTAATACTGCAAAGTGAAAGTCTTATAGGAATAGAAAATTTTATAACTAGAATAGGAAGACACAACATCAGAAATAATATCACCAAGAAGGCATTATTTCAGAGATGCACAAAATCGAGCCAATGGAATTGAGCATCTTCAAGAAAACAATTTGTGAGATACAGAATAGTTTACAAATAAATTAGATACAAAATCAAAAGCCAAAATAACAAGTATACTTCTGTATATAATTGGGAGTATAGATTATGTCTTTATAGCTTGTCGACAGGAAAAAGAAGTAGCAGATATACTTGAAGGTATTCTAAGAGATTTTGATAATAAATTCAACCTCAGAATTAGTATCATTCTTGAAAGAGCAAGACTTGATAGAAGAATTTGATCTAAACCTTACATTTTGGCAAGCTGTTACTTGTTCCGAAGGTCATCTCCTAAATTTCATGTTAGTCACCAGGGTGTCAATACATTATCAGATCATGATACATGGTCAAGTAAACACAGTCTACATCTGACAACAGTACAACAAAATGGTCCAGGAGGGGCAGAAATTTAAATTAAAAACATGTTTTAAGCAACTCAGCAGTGTAGGAGTTTTGAATGTCAGACATTTCTTTCTCAGGACACCACCTTGACCAATCAAAAGTCATTTTTTTCCCTTTATTTCATTAACGGAGTGAGGGCATCACTAGCTAAGCAGTATTTATTGCCTAATTGCCCAGAGGGTGGTTGAGAGTCAACCACATTGCTATAGGTCTGGAGTCGCATGTAGGGCAGGCCAGGTAGGAATGGCAGTTTCCTTCCCTAAGTCTTTTCCTTGACAATTGACAATGGATTGATGGTCATCATTAGATCCTTAATCCAGATATTTTATTGCATTCAAATTCCACCATCTGCCATGGTGGGATTCGAACCCGGTTCCCCAGGACATTATTTGGGTCTCTGGATTAATAGTCTAGCATTAATACTGCTAGGCCTTTGCCTTCCCTAATGTAAGGCATTGTGTTCAGGATGCAATTCAATTGGTTAAGATACCAAACTTGAAGCAAAACCCATTATATTCTTATGTTTAAGTTAAAACGCTGACAAAAAAAAGATATGTAACCTATTGAAATAGTTAACAAGATAATAAAAGTGTTAACTACCACTGATTAGCTGTTTCAAGGTAGTAACATTCCACAAATGCACCCTTGGTAGAGACAAATACAGTAAAATGGATTGTCTCACATGCAAAGTTTCTCCAGTCCAGGAGTAAAGAATATCAAGAGAAAACTCAGAGAGAGAAAGAACTCCAGTGTTTTGCTGTAGCACGGAGAGATGTATAGCAGCTTCCAAACCTCAAAATCTATAGCAAGTTAAACTAAATCCTGGTTCTATGAGAGCTTGTCCCCACCCCTTCATGCTGCCTCTGTTGTTCCAACTTTTAACAGTAAAACTCATGGCCTCTCAAACCTTTTACTTTATTGGCTTGGAACAGACCACTCTGTCCCTCTATCTCCACCTCTCTTCATTAAAAGATACATAGAATACATCTCTTAAAGCCATATTATTGTCACAAAGTCGAATTATTTCTAGTAAACTCAGCCAGTGCAGAATCTGAACCCATGCTGTTTGCATCACTCATGAGCTTCCCAGCCAGCTACACCAACTCCCACGGATGGAAGAATAGCAGGAGGAGGCCAATCGGCCCTTCGAGCCTGCTTCACCATTCAATACGATCATGGCTGATCATCCAACTCAGTCTCCCGTTCTCTCCATTGTCTCCTTTAGCCCTTCATAAAAACATTCCATGTTTTGGGCCTAACTACTTCTATGGCAGACCCACTACTCACTAGGTGAAGAAATTTCTCCTCAGCTCAGTCCTAAGTGGGCTTCCCCAAATCCTTAGACTGTAACCCTTGACTCTGGACTCCCAGGTCATTGGCAACATCCTTCCTGCGTTTACCTGTCATGTTACATTAGAATTTGATGGTTTCTATGAGCCACACTCCGTTCTTCTAAACTCCAGTCATTTACAGCAATAACCACAATTATGAAGTATGTCATTGACTTTAAAGCATTGTGCGATGTCTAGTCGTTAGGACAATTGCGACATAATTCCATTATATCTTTTGGTGGAATACAATTTATTTCGGAGAGTGGGAGTTGGGAAAACCCTCTCTCAGTGAAAGAGAAGACCTGGAATGGTCCAGATTTGAATGGCTTGAAGATGGGTTGAACTTGATTTGTTCATGTTTTGCCATTTTCATAATTTAGAATCAACCCCTACATTTCAAGCACCAATGGCCTGGCAGAATTTTTTAATTGATTTCTCCAATGATTGGCTTATTTTCTGAGTAGGTCTTGCTTATCTTGACTGGGCACAAACGAGACACTGGGGTGATTGCAGTTTGAAGTTGGAGAAGTAATAAGGCAGCCTTTCGCGTAGGAAAACTGATTCCTGCTAATTCTTGGCAACAGGTCTTTGCAAAATATTTTTGATTAGATAATAGTTTCAATTCTGTACAGTCGTTCAATGAACATTGGCTCTTGGTCTGCCTCATGCTTGATAAATAGCTCAACCAGTTTTTGCAGTTAGAATTACTCTTGGCTCAGTAGTAATATACTTGTCTCTGACTCAAGGTTGTAGGTTCAAGCCCTGCTCCAACTCATAAAGACCAAGGTGAAATTTAATAAGAAGGGAGCAGCTGCCATTTGGAGGAGTGGGAAGTGGGCACCACTCCCGCCCTGACGTCAGGAGCTGCCACAAATGCTGTAAGTTTTAGATGTCTGAAGGGGTATGTATCCCATGTACACACAGTAGAGACAGGCAACATAAAGCTCCCATCAGCGAAATTAATTGCAGATTGAGTTGGGTCATCGAAGACCTAAGGAAGCTGCAACAACATTCAAAGAATCATAGAATCCCTACAGTGTGGAAGCATCGGCCTATCGGGTCCGCACTGACACTCCAAAGACCATCCCACGCAGACTGAGCCCCTCTACCCTAACCCTGTAACCCTGCATTTCCCATGGCTTACCCATCTAGCCTACATACCTCTGGACACTATGGGCAATTTAGCATGGCCAATCTACCTTAACCTGCACACCTTTGGACTGTGGGAGGAAACCCACACAGACTCAGGGAGAATGTGCAAACTCCACACAGACAGTCGCCTAAGAGTGGAATCGAACATGCGCCCCCAGTCCTGTGAAGCAGCAGTGCCACCTGAAGGGGAAACCAGCCAGCTATAGATGAAAGGTGACTTAATCTTGAAGGATCTTAGGCTGCTGTCTCATCATTGGAGAGAAAGAGAGGACTGGTGGCCAACTTAACCTCAGGGTCATCATGGTCAGGGGTGAGTTTGAGAACACGTGAGGACTTCAGGTAATACAGGATTTAAAGCTATGCTATTAGCATCACTCTGTAATGCCCACCCACAAACTGAACCCCAATAAAATTAGTCATTGAATTGAAATTACAATCACTGCCAATTTGAACACGTGTCTACCTAAACATTAGCTTGGACCTTTGGGTTATTACTGCAGCAACATTGCTGCCATGTGGGGATGGGTATAACATCTCCCAGAAGTTTAGGGAGACAGAACTCCCATCAAGGTCCCCTCATTGTCTTTGTAATAATGTCTATCATATCTATGTAACTTGTACCTGATTGCTATCATGTAATAAGTTGCATCATGTTTAAGACAAAAGCCCATTTTCTCTAGACTACCAAGTAGTTTTCCTTTACTACACTAGACAAAACAGCCACATAGGTACCAACCTAAAATGGGGATGGTTATAGTAAATCTACTTAATGGTGACCAAGGATCCAGCTACTATATACAACAGCGGTGATAGTCTGGTGAATTAGTTTTGCTGCTCCATTACAGCATGGTAAACAGTGAAGTGGATTGGATACAGAAAAAATTCTAACAGCTTTCAGGAGACAAATTCGTGGCAACAGTTTACCAAGAATAAGCTACAGTCAAAGTACCGCAGACCCGGTAAGGGAATTGCAGAACCCAGTGTAAGCTAGAATGTTCCAAGGATCTGGAACACGAGTCACTCCAAGGTGGTTACAGATTACTTTGGGTGGTCTGTGGGAGTGGTCTCAAGTTGGAGTTCAGCTGGCGAGCAAAGAGAAATTGGAGACTTCTTGAGAAAACCTAAAATGTTTGATGGGTGAAGGGAAGACATTATAATCACAGCACAATCACAGACAGAGAAAGCTCACAGCTTGGAGTGGGCACTGCTACCTGAAGTGATTGGTGAACTTCAGCGTGAACCTGCAGTTGAGGAAGCCAAAGCCAGAGAAGGAATGCACACTTAGATTGCAGATTACAGGAATGTCATAGAGTCAGAATTGAAGCAATAAAGGGCCAATTTAGAAGCCTAAGCGAGGCAGAGGACGAAAGTAAGGGGCCTATTGATCACCGAAGAAGAGCGGGAGGTCCATAATTAAAGCTGTGATCAAAGCAAGAAAAATTTATTAAGGTTGCAGAAACGAGGATTCATTCAGAGAAACTGTTAGAGCAAACCAGAATCTTTTAATTAAGATTGCAATGCAATGATAATGTGGCTGTTTCTCTTTTCAGCAAAATTCCTGCAGCTACTACGTGCTACCCTGACATTAGTATTGCATTTCTTATAAATATCATTCTTCATAACTGGAACTAATTGCTCCAAAGGTTGAAGTTAAGTATTGGTCAATCACTCAGGTGATGAATGTAATAGTCTTATTAGAAAGTAGACTAGCTTTTAACAGCAAGTAGGTTGAAAAATGAAAATTAAAAGCCTCTTATTAATGATCACATCACTGCCAATATGCTTGGAACTAGATTACAGTGGTTACATTTTGGTTTTGATTGGCACAGACATGGTTCATTGGAAAACATATGGATAATAATGGAATAAGGTAGGTTAGATGGGCTTCAGTTTGGTTTCACAGGTCAGCACAATATCGAGGGCCTAAGGGCCTGTACTGCGCTTTAGTGTTCTATGTTCTATGGTTGGGGGTGGGGAGGGGGCAGGTGTAGAAGTGTCGCCTGGAGCCAAGTTAAGGGCCCAATATTTCAACATTACAAAACATGAAGACAGCGTTAGTCTGCTTGACATTAAAATGAGCAACGTAATGCTCATCTATCGATGTGCTTGCAAAGTTCTAAAACATCATTACATCCTTGGTTCGAGTGCACAGGTCCCATTGTGGTTTTATGGGGAAGAATATATCCATCGATAAAGAGTAATCCTGGTGAGAAGCAATTCTCCATGGTCCCTCACTTTTTGACTTCTCCTTTTGTTGGTGCTCAGAAATGAGAGATTGGAATCCTGTCGCTACCAGCAGGAGTATTGTGCCCATGATAGTAATGCCACCCATGTGGCACAGTGCCAGTAGAGTGGTTAAGGATGAGGAGCATGGATTCCATGTGAAAGAGGTCTGCTTCTGTTCAAACAATCAATCTGTCAAACAGGCACTGCTTTCTATCCATTAAACTCTTCAGCTTCTGGGTCACCACCTTTTTTTTTAACTTTCACACATATAAAAACAAGTTTTTTTGAGGCAGAAAATGCTGAAAGTATAAGACAGACTCTGAGAAAGTAAAACCAAAGAAGAGGGGGAAGGTTTCAGGTGTAGACCCTGTGTTTACTCCCCGTAAATCAATATAGATTCATTTGTCGCCAGTCAGATTTTAATTCACATAAAACTGGCTTGTAAAAGACAGCCATAAGAATGGATCGGTGATCTACGGGACAGATGTGTCGTCTCCCTGGTGACCGTCTAATAGGTGTTGGTTTATGGATGCCAGAACCCCCATTAGTTATGAATGCTGTAGCAGCCAGTGAGTTATGAAGGACATCCCTTTGAATGAAAGTGCACTGAGAAAGCACATCACTTATCTGATATTCTTTTATTCTGTGGCTTTCAATTATTTTAGCAGGTAAATGGTCCCTGAAGGAATATAATAGAACACCACAGTCAGTCAGCATTCGATAGGTGAGAGTGACCTGATTATTATTTTCATTTTGAACAATGGTCCACTTGTTCATATATAAAGAATAAATGTATTTTGCTGACCTGACTAAGAGTAAGGAATGGATAACAGTATGGCAGGTATTGATTTTTACTTCAACAATGTAGAAGAACTCATAGCTCATGGTAAGAGTAGCTGTAAACAAGTGAGTTACTTCACCCTTCTCCAGGAGGTAAATGAAAGTAAGTTGTTGCTGTAGAGTTCGATTGTGGTTGTTTGTAACATGTAGGTTTGCAACTAAAATTTCAGAGAAGGCATAAAAATTAGGCTTTCCATTCTAACCTTCACCAGCGAGCTTTCTGCAGTAGTGCTTTCTGTTAGTGGATTACATGAGGCCCCATTTCACCTGATGTTCAACCCCCAACATCAGAACTAATTTTTAGGCCGGTAATTGGCTTAGTTGCCAAGCAATAGCCACCTCCGACAAGAAAAGATCCAAACACCAGCTCGGCTTCATTAGAGGGAGATCATGTCTGAAAGGTTTGCTTGAGTTTTTCAAGGAGCTGATTAGCTATGTAACCCCAGTTTCTTTTATCCACTGCAAAGATGTCCATGTGTGTCATTGGATTCTTAATTTGTGACAAGTTAGTAACATAGCAAAAGTTCTTAACATATAATAAGCACTATCATGAAGATGTCTTCTGAAAAAAGAACTTAGAGTCATAAAGTCATACAGCATGGAAACAGACCGTTCAGTCCAACTGATCCATGCCAACCAGACATCCCAATCTGACCTGGTCTCATCTGCCAGCAATTGGATCTCTCTAAACCCTTCCTATTCATGTACCCGCCGAGATGCTTTTTAAATGTTGTAATTGTACGCGCCCCCGCTGCTTCCTTTGGTGGCTTATTCCATACGCGTACCTCCCTCTGCATGAAAACATTATCCCTCAGGCCATTCCCAGAACCAGGAAGCCAATGAGTTTGCACACCAGCAGGTGGGTGTGAAACATGTGCAGACCCTCAGAATGGCCGCCAAACAACTTAGAGGGAGCACCAGTGGTCATTTGTGTAAATGAGTGTGGTGCGGTAGATATATTCTGTACCCTGCTTTCATAGAAAGGAAATATTTGCAGGACTAAGTATCCTATTCACTACTGAAGATCACCGCTAGATCTATTTCCACAGCCTTTTCAGGTGGTGTATTCCAGATCATAACAAATTCTCTTCTCCTTCCTCCATTACCCACTGCATTTTTTCTGCTGATTAAATAAATCTGCAACGTTGGGCTACGAGCTATCAGCATGAATATATTATCTGTGCAATGTTAAACAGACCAATATCCACATGTTGAATTAGGCGTTAAAAGACTTTGGGATGTACAATTGTTTTATTGTAAATTTATAGTTTAGCTCAAACACAAGTTTCCATCTTTCCCTGACCAGAAGCTAACAGTCTCTCCCCAACTTGGGAAGAATCCAGCTTTTTGTAAACAAACTCAATCATTAAATGGGCAACAAAACCCAGTTTTGTATGAGAAAAATATGAATGAACAAAACGCACTCTACGCATGCACTGGAACTAAAATCAAAAACTCAGCAGCCTAAGGGAGAAATGGGGGCAACTAAATCAAAATATCAGGAATTATAATCTCTCCACAGTTGATAGCTTGGATCTGTTGATGGGTATTTTTGTCACGCCTAGGAGTAAGCCCACAAGGGTGTCCACTGATCTGCCTGACTCCTTCTGCCCTGAGTCAGAAACCAGGCTCTTTCCTCAATTCAGGAAATCTACCATCAGGTTAACCAGTCAACCAGCTAACAATGAACAAACTACACGTTCTACCTACTAGGGGCAGACTGACAATAATTAAACATCAAAAACATGGACAAGCAAGGAAGGGTGTTTAATCAAAATGCGGTTGGGAGGGCACTGTGATGCCCACCCCTCTAAAACCTTTGAGATTACAGAGCCCAGTTCTTTCTTTATTAGTTAATCGCTCAAAAAGAATCCAGCATTTTATATTTTTAAAATTTATTTTACAAAACATTAACTTGCCCATCAAGGGAAGTATAACAATGACAAAAAAGTAAAAATGGGTTGGAAATCAAGAGAGTGAATTAAGTTAAGACCACGTTGGAGAGAGTGATAGAGCATGCCGGCCCCCATGTATCTACCTCTTTCTGATCGCTTTGACAATATAGAACACCTCAGCTCTTTTTATTTATTTGGAAAACTTCTCCACCAAATCACCCAGGTAGCCCATTAAACAAATAACAATTAACATACATAGCCCCACAACAACAAAGAGGACAAAAGGTGGGGAACCAAGGGAAGGAACAAAATTCAAATGGTATTGAACAGGGAGATAAGACACTCCAGCCTCTGTGATCCTCATCTCTTTCTAAAGCTTTGGGGATGTAGAATCCAGCTCTTCATTTTCAGAAACAGAAAACTGGTTCAGATGAGCTATGAAACACACCTGTAGTAAGTGAAGTCCCATAGAATAGAATTCATAGAATTCCTACAGCATGGAAACAGGCCCTTCAGCCCAACAAGTCCACACCAACACTTGGAGCATCCCACCCAGACCCATATAACCCACCCACCTAATCTACACATCCTTGAAGACCATCACTGCTCCCCATCAACCACTTACGTTTAAACTGAGTTCTTATGGTACAGTGGTAATGTCACCTCCTCAGAACCTGGAGTTCTGGTTTCAAGTCACATCTGCCTGAGGATTGGGTCATAACATGCCTGATGTAGGTTGATGTAAAAAATGCCTTCTGGCTTATCCTTAAAGGGACATGCATTTCCAACCTCAATACACAATATCCCAGATATTCATCCTTACTCCAGGAAATTTTGGAGTGCTGCACTGTTGTGTTTTTCAAGTTGCAGCATTTCGCTAGTAAAAAAAAACATGTAGACATCTGGGTGCCAGATTGTCGCCTTGTCTCCTACACCACCACTTCCTGCTCTGCATCTGGTCGCTGTGACTCACTGAGTTGGAGCTCATCCACTTCCCTAACTGTGTGCTGCCTGATATCTTTCAGAGAGATGCACTGGGCGCTGTAATGCAGTGGTGTCAAGATTTGGACCTCTGGCCGTGCAGACCAGCTAATCTCACCGACAACAGTCAAAAAGAAACAAAAGGAATTAAAACAAGCAGCAATTTGGTACCAAGTCCCATCCTTAAGGTGCTGTGAAGAATTTCACTATTAAGGAATTATTTCAACCTGATGTGTACCTGATTGCACCCACCAAGGTTCAAAAAGCAGCAGATGAGATATAGGTGATGTTCATATCCCTAGAATATGCTAAAAAATGTAACCAGTTACTTTTGCAGGGTCTTTTTACTTTAATTTAAGCCTCTGCTGACAAGATTTTATTTTTTGTTCCCAGACCAGTTTGTGAGCCCCAGCTTAAAGATTCAATCTATTGCAGGAGGGGAGCTTCTGAAACATTCATATGTTTAAAACCTGTCCATTTAGGCTGAAGGAATGTTTTATGAATTGTTCCTTGAAACAGGTCCTAGTTACAACTGCTTTCTAAAGGTAAACGGTTCTTCGCACAAGCTAACAGTGATCTTATGCCTAAACAAGCAAATTATTTAAAGAAAGGATCCTTTTATAAACTGCCCAGCCCTTTGACAAAACAGCACTTGACCATAAAGATAAAGAATTGCATTTACACAGCAACACCAGTAACACATGGTCCATTTTTAGTGGAGTTTTGAGAGGAATAAATATTGGGCTGTGTATCAATAAATAGGAAGGGTTGAGGGACATGGGTCAAATGCTGGCAAATGGGACTAGATTAATTTAGGATGGTTGGTCGGCATGGACAAGGTGGACCGAAGGGTCTGTTTCTGTGCTGTATATCTATATGACTCTATAACAAGTCCCCCCACCTCACTGCTGTCCCCCACAACCCCACCAGCTCTATTATAAGTCCATAAGACCATATGACATAGGAGTGGAAGTAAGGCCATTCGGCCTATCAAGTCCACTCTGCCATTTAAATCATGGCTGATGGGCATTTCAACTCCACTTCCCTGCACTCCCCCCGTAGCCCTTGATTCCTTGTGAGATCAAGAATTTGTCGATCTCTATCCTGAAGGCATCCAATGTCCCGGCCTCCACTGCACTCTGTGGCGATGAATTCCACAAGCCCACCACTCTCTGGCTGAAGAAATGTCGTCTCATTTCCGTTTTAAATTTACCCCTCTATTTTTAAAGCTGTGCCCACGGGTCCTAGTCTCCCCGCCTAATGGAAACAACTTCCTAGCGTCCACCCCTTCTAAACCATACATTATCTTGTAAGTTTCTATTAGATCTCCCCTCAACCTTCTCAACTCTAATGAGTACAATCCCAGGATCCTTAGCCGTTCATCATACGTTAAACCTACCATTCCAGGGATCATCCGTGTGAATCTCCACTGGACACGCTCCAGGGCTAGTATGTCCTTCCTGAGGTGTGGGGCCCAAAGTTGGACACAGTATTCTAAATGGGGCCTAACTAGAGCTTTATAAAGCCTCAGAAGCACATTGCTGCTTTTATATCCAACCCTCTTGAGATAAATGACAACATTACATTCGCTTTCTTTCTTACACGGACTCTACCTGCAAGTTAACCTTTAGAGAATCCTGGACTAACACTCCCCCCTTTGTACTTCTGCTTTACAAATTTTCTCACCATTTAAAAAATAGTCCATGCCTGTATTCTTTTTTCTAAAGTGCAAAACCTCACATTTACTCACATTGAATTTCATCAGCCATTTCCTGGACTACTCTCCTAAACTGTCTAAATCTTTCTGCAGCTTCCACACCTCCTCAGTACTACCTGCCTGTCCACCTATCTTTGTATCATTGGCAAGCTTCGCCAGAATGCCCCCAGTCCCTTCCTCCAGATCATTAACATACAAGGTGAACAGCTGCAGGCCCAACACTGAACCCTGCGGGACACCACTCGTCACTGGTTGCCATTCCGAAAAAGAGCCTTTTATCCCAACACTCTGCCTTCTGTCAGACAGCCAATCCTCAATCCAAGCCTAGCTCACCTCGAACACCATTGGCCCTCACCTTGCTCAGCAACCTTCTGTGAGGCACCGTATCACCGTATCTATTATGAAATGGAATTCTGTGCTTATGTTGATGCCTTTGTTAAGAATGTCTACTTTTATACCTGTAGCATCACTCAACTTCTCTGCTGACTCAGCTGTTCTGCTGCTGAAATCCCCACACATGCTTTTCTTACCTAGAGACTTGGCTATTCCAAGGCATGACTGGTTGGTCTTGCACATTATCCTTCATATACATGAGGTCATCCAAATGTCTGCCACTTAAGTCTCAAGTCACAACAAGTTCTGTTCTCCTGTGATCCCTGTGCCCTGTGATCTCCACTGATTCCCATCAGGGGATGGCTCACTTTTAAAATACTCATCCTTGTTCTCAAGACTCTCCATGGCTTTGCTCTTCTCTGCTTTTGCAATCTCCTGTGCCCCACAACACATTAAAATAGCTGCACTCTTCACATTCTGGCCTCTGTGCATTCTTAATTATGATACTTCCACCACTGGGAACGGTGCTTTCAACTGCCTAAAAATCTTTGAAATTCCATCCCTGCACTTCTCCACTTCTCCCCACTTCACCTTCCCCCTTTTAAATTGCTTCTTAAACCTATCTTTGACCAAGCCTTTTGGTCATCTCCTGATGTAGGTCAGTGTCTTAGTTTTACAATACGCCTGTGAAGCACCTTGGTACTGTTTGGAGAAATATAAATATGTTGCTGCTGTTGCAATAGTGCCATGTCATCTTCAATGTGCACCCAAGACGGCCCTGGTTTAACATTCTGAATAGTGGAGTCAGAAGCCATAATTTTGGGTTCACAAGGTCTGAGCTAGCTACGGACACAATACATCTCTGTTCACATCCCTCTCCCACACAGTCTCAGAGGTCATAGAGTCACAGAGGTCTATAGCATGGAAACAGGTCCTTTGGCCCAACCAGTCCATGCTGCCCAGTTTTCACGATTAATCTAAGCCCATTTTCCTGCATTTGGTGCATATCCTCCATACCTGCCCCATCCATGTATCTGTATCAATATTTCTTAAATGAAATTATACTCGCTTCCACCATTACATCTGACAGCCTGTTCCAGACACTCACCACCCTCTGGGTGAAAACATTGCTCCTCAGGACTCTTTTCTATCTCCCCCCTCTCACCTTAAACCCATGCTGTCTAGTTTTAGACTCCCCAACCCTGGGGGAAATCTGTTGGCTATCTACATTGTCTATGCCTTTTATGATTTTATAGATCTCTGTAAGGTTACCCCTCAGTCTCCTATGCTCCAGAGAAACAAGTCCCAATCTATCCAATTTTATTGAAAACTCATTCTCCCCCTGTATACTCCCTGCCCCCACCCTGTTCTCAGAGGCCTTTTGCCCTCCCCGGCAACCACCCTCCTATCCGCCATCACTGTCCCCTCACTTCTCACCGAAGGGTCTAATCTCAAACTGGAGACATTGTGGGAAATATTTGAGAAGTCTTGATCTAATATAACATGGAAACATGGAAAAAAGGATTAGGAGTACGCTATTTTGACCCCTCAGTCTGTTCTACCATTCAGTGTGACCATTGTATTGAGCTCAACACCTTAATCCCACCTTCTCCCCACACCCCTTTATTCCTTTAGCCACAAGAACTCTATCTATCTCCTTCTTGAAAGCACAACGTTTTGGCCTCAGCTACTTTCTGTGGCTGTGAATTCCACAAAGCTCACTACTCTCTGGGTGAAGAAACCTCACTCCTAAAAGGTTTATCCCAAATGCTTAAACCTTGGTTCGGGATGCCCCTACCATCGGAAACATCTTTCCTGCGTCTAAACAGTCTACTCCTGTTAGAAATTTATAGGTTTCTATGAGATCCGACCCATCCCTCGAATCTTCTAAATGCCAGCGAGTACAATCCTAACTGACTCAATTGTTCTTCATACGTCAGTCCAGCCATCCAAGGAATTATTTCAGTAAACCTTCGTTGCTCTCCCTCTATAGCAAGAACATTCCTGCTCTGATAAGGAGATGAAACTACCCACAATATTCCATGTGCGGCCTCATCAAAGCTCTGTATAATTGCTACAAGGCCGCCTTGCTCCTGTACTCGAATCCTTTCGCTGTGAAGGCCACCATACAATAATCCTTCTTCACTGCCTGCTGCACCCATGCTTTACTTTCAGTAACTGATGCAGCAGGACACCCCAGGTCGCTTTGAGCATCCCCTCACTCAATTTGCAGCCTTCAAACAATAACCTTACCTTCCTATTTTTACTGTCCAAGTGGATAACTTCACATTTATCCACATGGTACTGCATCTGTCAATGCATTTGCCCATCACTCAGCCAGTCCAAATGATGGCATTAATGGAATTGGAACCCGCACCTGTATAAGGAGTAGAAACTAAATTCACCACCTTGGGGCGCTCAGCCACACCAGCTTAATTCAACATGGATCTAACATGGAACTGGATATCCCAGAACAAGTATCAGTTTTCCATTTTATATGCTGCTGGGGCAGAAAAACTCCACAGTGGCTGCTTGAACACCACGGTTATGTGATAGAATATTACTTGAAAATGAGTGGCCGTGCATTGAGCTGCCTGGGAGACTGTGCACAGAGGGAGATGAGATCTAGAAAGAAACTGCAAGCAGTGAAAGGGTCCTACCAGCTGGTAATTCAAATGGACAGGATAATAAACTGAGCAGGAGGAAACATTACAGAGCAGGAGGCAATGCTTGTAGTGATTACGTGAGAAGGGGGTGGAACTGACAGGCAGTATGGGTGTTGAAGCAAGAAAGCTTAATGGTATGAGTCTATTTAGGCTGCACCTGCCATTAAACGGGAATTATGGCTCATGGAAATGAAGACAGATAGGATAAATAGATAGAAGGTCCAGTTTTTAAACCCCAGGTAATATGGTTGAAGAAGTGAAGATGGTGCTATAAGACCAGAATGTGAGAAATGCAACCCTGAGTAGTACTTAATAAAACCCTCCTGATAACAATGGGAAAAGCTGGATAAGGGGCAGTCCAATCTGACAATAACTAAAGGTCCCCAGAATGCAATGTAAGGTTGTAGCCTGGAGCCAAGTTAAGGGCCCAAAATTTCATCATTTGTTCGAGCGTACAGGTCCCATCGTGGTTTTATGGGGAAGAACATATCCATCAATAGAGGGTAATCATCAAGAAATCTCTCTGAGGCCTGAGAGGAAACATCAACTCAGAGAGTGAGAGAATGTGGAACTTGCTACTGGCAGGAGTTGTTGAAGCAAATCACAGAAATATGCTTAGTGTACGAACATTTGAGAATGAAAAGGATAGATGGCAACAGTAGTAGAACTGGAGGTGGAAAGATGGGATGAGGAGCGTAAATACAAAATACTAGTTGGGCTAAATGGCCTGTTCCTGGGCTATATCATACGTCATACAAAAAAAAAGCAGCTTCAAAGTAAATTTTCAGCATATTGATTAATCAAACATGTGACTGACGTATTTTCAGCATCCAGTCGCTTCTATCACCTCTTCAAACGATAAGCAATGGCAGCTTAATGGGGAACTAATAGCCTTTACCAAATCCAGGGGGATTCTATCCAAGTGATTCATCTGGAATCGTCAGGACAACGTCATGACCCAATACGCTGAAATGGCTCTCTGTCGTCAGTCTGACTCTACCATGGCCAGGCCAGTCTGTAGTTAGTAGGGAATGGTAAAAAAATACTTTAATTGACCAGTAATTCTCTGTTGAAAGTGAAGATGGAATGTAAGCCTCTGAGAGGATGAGATAACCCTCTCAGTTTAGGCAAATTGCACATTTATAAAGCAACAGGCAAGAGCAGAATGATGATAAAACTCCTGGTCCACCTCCAGGATCTTTCATTTTTATTCAGTCACTGGATGAGAATGTTGCTGGCTAGGCAAGTGTTTGTTGCACATCTCTAATTGCCCCGACTCATTGCTGTGGGTCTGGCGTCACATGTAGGCCAGCCCAGGTACAGACGGAGGTTTTCCTTCCTGAAGGACAATAGTGAACCAGATGGACTTTCCCAGCGATCAACAATGGATTCATGGTCATCATTAGACTCTTCATTCTAGATTTTTAGTGAATTCAAATTCTACCACCTGCTGTGGCGGGGTATGACCCCGGTCCTCAGAACATTACCTGGGTCTCTAGGTTAACAGCCCAGCGGTAATACCACTAGGTTTTCACCTCCCTTTGACACTACCACTGGTACCTTGAGGTAGGTGTTTGGATAAATTTGTCTATGGCTTCAGGTACAATCCCGTTCCTATTGTCTCTAAGGTGAAAGCAATCTCTTGTGAAATCACTTCAGGTCTAACCACAGCATCTTGCCCAGTGCCAATGATTTAAATTATTATTGTAAGTTATATTCTAAAAACTAAATTTTAAAAGCCTGAAAATAAAGGTGACTTCCAGCAGTCACCCAACATCTTTGGTGAATTAATAAAATACCATGTTTATGTGACATATGGCAGGTCAGCTCAAGATAGCTAAAGACCACCAACACCATTTCCTTATTTATTGAGCATCAGTGGCTGGGCCAGCATTTACTGCCAATCCCTAATTGCCCTGGTGGTAGTGAGCTGCCTTCTTTACCCTCTGCAGTCATTGAGGTATACGTACATACACGGAACTAATGGGACGTTGGGCTGGAGTTGGGGGTTGTGACACAGTTCCAGGATTTTGACCGAGAGTAATCTCTTGGTTTGTGTTTCAAATATAAAAGCATTTGCCTGATTCTAACTGCTACAAAGGAGTGGTTGACGCCTCTCTGATAATAGAAACACCTAGAGGAGCTCACCTTGCTTCGAAATTAGTTAAAGGAAATGTGAGAAGTGGTAATAATCTGCATCTCATCCCGCCAATCTGTTATAAAGGAGTTAAATGAACAAAATCCCCGATACTCATTTTATAAGCGATGTGACAATTTATTTATCTGACTCTAATAGTGAATAAATTAACAGAGCTAATAACAAACCAAACAACTCCCCCTTAAACATGACCTATTCCGAAATAAATCAAAATTCTAACTGTATGCTTTTCCAATTCAACTCCCACTTATATAAACCAAAGCAATAAGAAGAAGGAAGATTAAAACATAGTTTCTCAAACTTACAGCCAGGCCAAATGTTCTGGAATGTTCTTTGCCTTCTCCGCAGTCCTCCAATCAGGAATGCCTTCCTCCGTCAAATCCCTGCATCAACAATATTAGCTATGAGTGCCGTCGTACGTTTATTTCGGCGCTTACTCTGTGAGTTTAGAGATTTCTGTGAGAGCTAGTGAGTTTCTCCTTCTTTATAGCTGATGGCTGTTGAGAGCTGTTCTCTTAACAGATAGCTGTTTGCTCGCATTACAATTTTCAAATGCCCTCTTCTTTTATACCCTTGATTACCTATTAATTTCTTACAATAGGAGTGGTCTGAGGTTGTCGAAACCATCAGATTTAAATATAATTGGGCTTTGGTATCTAGGGCCTGGTTTAAATTAATTGGCTCAATTCAAAAACCTGTTGTCTTGGTAAAAATGCAACTTTGCCTGCTAATAGTATAGCCTTTTGACACAATATTTCAATTTCAAGAATTCTGTGCATCTGCTGCTGCGTGCAGGCTTTTTTTTAAATCTCCAAGCCTAAAAAAACACATCTTTTGAAGGGACCATGCACTCTTCCTCCAATCATTTTACAAACAAATTCTAACATCCTGCCTTGCAATCTGAAAGTCTATACCAACTTTGCAACATGACCACAAAGGGTGAGAAGCCACAGACAAAGCTTCTTATTGAACCACCACAGCTACTCATTTGGACACTTTGAAGAATCACAGAATCCCAACAGTGTGGAAGCAGACCACTCAACCCATCGAGTCTTCACCAACCCTCTAAACAGCATCCTACCCGAATCAACTCCACACCCTATCCCCATAACCCTGCACTTATCATGGCTACCCCACCTAGCTTGCGCATCTCTGGACACTGTGGACAATTTAGCATGGCCAAACCAGCTGACTTGCACATCTTTGGACTTGATGTGAGGTCACATGACAAGGCACAATCCTTGCTTCGAGGTTGTGGCAGGATTCAAGTCAATGTTCAAGAGAATATCCAAGAGGTAGATACTGAGAGAGATAGAGAGAGAGAAAACATGCAATTAACAAAGCAGCAAGTATCTAACTGCAATACCTGCTCTAATCTGTTAAAGTCCAAATTCACTTGAAAAATCCATCTGCTGGAAGATCAACTAGAAGAACCTTTGCAGTTATTAATAAATTGCTGCTTTCTTTTTAAGACATTCAATCTAGGCAAGACATCAATTCAATGAAGAAAGATCAGAACTGATCGAAATTGACACTGAGTGAAATTGCATTTCAATCTGTACCTAATTTTTTTGTGTGAATGAGATAATGTGATTAATTCAAGTCAGTCAGACATCACATTTTGTTAACCTCTGGGGCAAGTGTACGAGAAATAAAGTTAGCTTTTTCATTTTTAAATACATAGAAGCATTAGGTTATTAAGACGGAGTCAATTACGAGATAAGAAAAAGCATATATGTGCTCATCAATAACAGAAAACTTGGGAAAATCATAAATTGTATAGAGACCAGTGTAGTGTTCTAAAGAACATTGACAATTTGGTGGAGTGAGTGGGTGGCTGGCAGATGAAGTTGGATGTGGAGGAATGTGAGCTGATACATTTTGGTACAAAGAATATGAAGACTATATAAAGTAAAGAGTAAGATTTTAAAATAAATTTGTGTGATTATATGCATTAGATATTAGTGGTGGCAGGACTGGTAAAGAGGCAGTAAATAAAGCGTATAGCATTCCAGACTTCATTATTAGGAGCATAGAATACAAGAGCAGAAGGTTATGATGAGTTTAACTTTAGATTAGACTTTGGTTGGGGTATTGCATGTAGTTCTGGGTGCCACAGCGCAGGAAAGATGTGAACACCTTGGAGAAAATGCCAAAGGGGTTTACAGGAGTGGTTCTAGCGCTGAGACACTTTGGCTATGAGGAAAGAAGTTGGGACTGTTTTCCTTAGGGAGGAGAAAGCTAAGAGGAGATTTGATCGAATGATTGAAGTAAAATCATGAAAGGCCTGAACAGATTAGATCGGAAGAAGCTGCTACTCCCTTGTAAAAGGATTGAGAACTAAATGGTGCAGATTTGAAGTGATTTGTAAAAGCTGCAAATGCCAGGTAAGATGGAACTTTTTCACATGGTAAGTAGCTGGGTCTGGAATACACTCCTAGAAATGTATGGGGTAAGGTTTATTTGAGGCATTCAAAATGGCATTGGATGTCTATTTAAATAGAAACAATAAGCAGAGTTATGGGGCTAAAGCTCAGAAAGCCAGTACAGACATGATGGGTTGAATGGCTTCCTGATGCATCATCCTTCTGTGAATCTGTGAAGTTCCCCATAGGGAGAAAGGAAGTGGTCAACCCATTATTAATGTCACCTGCTCCCTCTTGACACTTTTACTGAAGATAATTTGTTTAACAATCTGTTGTCTGCCGTTATCTGTATCTGGATGGAAGCAGGCAGGATTTTAAAATGATGAGCTGGCCTAGGGTTCTAGCCCTTTTCCTTCCAAGTAGAGCTTCCGTGGTCTTGGAATAAGGTGCAGATAGTAAATCCACACAAGGTAATCCTGTCCTTATCTACTCCATTGTGAGTTTCGGCCTTTAAACACCCCAGCACTGTCACTTTGATAAATATGGGGTGTCTTCGATGGGAGTCCAAAACTGGACGGCGTTGGTTTGAGGCGAGATGAGAAAGCTTCAAAAGGGACCTGAGGGACAACATTTTCACACAAAAGTTGGTCCTTCAATGGCACAAATTACTGGAGAAAATGGTAGAGGTGGCTACAATTACAATAATTAAAAAACATCTGCGCAGGTACATCAATAGGAAAGGTTTGGAGGGATATGGCCCAAACACAGGCAAATGGAACTAGTTCAGTTTAAGAAACCTGGTGGTCATGGGCAAGTTGAGCCAAAGGGCCTGTTTCCATGCTGTATGAGTCTATGACTCTTGTGATGTACCTCAGAAGTACATGTGACACGGGTGGAGACCAGTTTGGAGTACAGAAGATAGTCACAGCTGGGTTTAGAAGTTGTTGACAAATTTACTTGTAATGATGTAATGGTTTATGAAAGATAGAATCCCCACAGTGTGGAAGCAGACCAATCAGCCCATTGAACCTACATTGACCCTCTGAAGAGCCATTCAGGACCAAAAACATTCCTGTAACTCTGCATTTCCCGTAGCCTGCACATCTCTGGGCACTATGGGCAATTTAGCTTGGCCAATCTGCTCTAACCTGCACATCTTTGGGCTATGGGAGGAAACTAGGGCATCCAGAAGAAAGCCATGCAGACACAGGAAGAAAGTGCAGACTCTACACAGACAGCCACCAGAGGCTGGAATCAAAGGCAGAACTGTGGCATTGCAAGGTAACAGCATTAACCACTGAGCCAGCCTGTTTTAAATTCTATAATTTGTATTTAAAAGGTGCGTGACTACTAATTTGAGCAGCAGCAAGTCTCAAAAACATCCCATTCTTATTACAATTTTCTGTACATCGTGGATATGGGCATATTGTTGGGAGTTTGTGACAACAAAGGAGGCTGATAGGATTTAAGAGATCAAAGGAGGACATGAGTGGGATGCGGAGGTTATGATGGAGCATGGCTGGCATGGTATATTGTGCAGGTTGAGCGAGTGAGGGATGAGGGCAAGGGTGCATAGCACTCATCGACAGAAGTGCGTTGATATCCTAGTGATTGAAAGCAGATCTTCAGACCTACCCTTCTCACAATCCACCCATCTCCCTTCTTGCTTTGGACTTGCTTCTGGAGGAGGTGGACCTGAATTAGCCCCCTCCTCCCCAACCTCCAAACCCAAGTTTGCATGGGTGGTCACTATTTACCCAGGAGGTGGGATCACAATGTCAGGAAATGGGCCAACTCATGTTTCTCATCTCCAGGAGGAAAGATCTGGGCCCTGGACTTTCAACTATTCCAGCATCTGTTGCTTTTTGTATGAGAGAGTTCCAGGTTTCCATTTCCTTTGTGTGAAAGAAGTGACTCTTGACTTCCTGAGCTGCACGGCTCTAATTTTAAGATAGTTTCACCTTGTTCCGAATCTTGCCTGAAACGGACGTGCCCTTGTATACATCCAGCACATGTGCAAGATGAATTGTCTTGTCTGCTCTACATTAACTGAATATACAGAGGCTCCACACATCAACGTTATCCCAGCTCACATGTGAGGCCATTTTTGCCGAATGGGGTTCCTACTTAGAAAGAGTTTGTTAAATAAGCAGCGGCATGATCTGAGAATAGGAATCAACAGACCAGCGTTTAAATACACAGAACTGCTCACGAACCAAATACGTCACAAAGAGTTTATAAGCAATTTTGTACTTGTTGAAGTACAGATCCTGTAACGATATAAGGAAATATTAACAAAAAAAAGGGAACCCTGATAACAGCAACTCAGGTTCCCCAAAGCAGATGCACAACAATGGTCTTGTGTATTGTTTAGGCAAAGCAGCCTTAGGAGGTTTTGATTGAAAAGCCAGCTTGTGTACACACTCCCATTGGCTAATTGCTTGTTCCCAGGCAAAGGCAATCTTTTTACATAGAACTATAAGGTCATAGTTTTGCTAATAGCAGTTCTGTCCATTGTCTTTCTAATTAAATTGCTGGGATTTATAGAAGATGTAATTGTTTCTAAGCTTGACCCTGAGGTGACCTATGGTTTGATGTGGCATGATGTTGGCTTTGAGTCGATGTTTTTTGCATGAGATGAATAGGCTGTGCAACCTTATGATTTCACAGGGTTTCTTTGTCTTTATTGAGCGTTCAATTGTCTGGATACGGAGTTACGTCTTGGTATGAAAACAGAAGCTGCACAGTGCCAGCGTTCGAGTCAGGACATCAGTTCACTGATTGAGTTTCGCTTTGACAAAATAGTCCTGTGGTGAGTATTATCAAATCTGATGGGAGCAGTGCTGCAATCCTTCACCTTACAGGATTAGTGAGACCAATCTCTCTGAGCAATCCTGATAGCAACAAAGGTGATACACTGACAATTGGCCTTGACTTGGGATTTGGAGCAGGTTATGGCCACTACACACCAATGAACCATAAAAAGTGTTACAGCATAGGAGAGGCTATTCAGCCCATCGTGTCTGCACCAGCTAGCCTCCCAATCTAGTCTCACTTTCTAGCACCTGGACTGTAGCCTTGCAACTTTGAACGTTTTGGGGTGAGATCTAGGTTCCTTTAAAATGAATTTAAGGTTTCCACTTTAAACACAAAAGTGGACAGTGAAACAGGCACCCACTACCATCTGAGGTTAAAATGTCTGTCCTCACATTCCATTTAATCCTTCTGCCAATAACCTTAAACTATGCCTTCTGATAACTGGGGAAACTGATCTTCCCTGTCCACTCTATCCAAGCTCCTTATTATTTTGTATGCCTCTATTAAGTCACCCCTCAGCTTCCTCAGCTCTAAGGAAAACAACCCTAGCCTAGCTGATCTTTCCTCACAGCCACAACTTTCAGACCTGCCAACATTCTTGTCAATTTCATCGATAGGCTATCCAGAGCAAAATAGTAGCAGAGCAGGATGCTCCAACCTGAGCGCCTCCACCCCCTCAGTTATTTCTCATTTCTTCATCTTTTTTCTCTCTTTCTTCCCCTTTTTAGTGTTTTCTCCCTCTTGGAGTTCATTTCCCTCATGGCGACTCCTGGCCTGGTCTCTCGGCAACTCATAGAGGGTCCCAGCCTGGTCTCATGGCAGCTCATGGAGAGTCCTGGCCTGGTCTCTCAGCAGCTCATGAAGGGTCCTGGCCTGGTCTCTCAGCAGCTCATGGACGGTCCTGGCCTGGTCTCTCAGCAGCTCATGGAGGGTCCCAGCCTGGTCTCATGGCAGCTCATGGAGAGTCCTGGCCTGGTCTCTCAGCAGCTCATGAAGGGTCCTGGCCTGGTCTCTCAGCAGCTCATGGACGGTCCTGGCCTGGTCTCTCAGCAGCTCATGGAGAGTCCCGGCCTGGTCTCTCAGCAGCTCATGAAGGGTCCTGGCCTGGTCTCTCAGCAGCTCATGGAGGGTCCCAGCCTGGTCTCTTGGCGGCTGTCAGCCTGATCTCTCGGTAGTATGTCAGCTGGTCTTTTGGTGGCTTATGGCAGTGTCTTGGCTCGGCGTGCGAGTGGGTCCTGTGATTGGATAGCTGGCAGTTTTAGCAGCAGTGATGGTATCTGTGGCAGGGGGCATTAAGAGCGAGAGTGGAGGATTCATCAAAGACTATTGCGCTTTTAACCTATTCCTTTATTTTCCTAGTTTAAACTACAAAAGACTTCAATGTAAACTATTACCTATTTCTTTTTTTTTCTACTATTCTATGAAGTAATGCTTAAGTTTTTAACTCTGGTTTCTTTTACTACTTTGTACCGAAGTTTTTTATGTACCTAGGTACCTAAGATGGTGCCATGTGTTGGTGATTTTATACACTTTACACTGTGCTCCTGCACTTCTGTATGTAAGTACATGTGACAATAACATCTAAAATCTAAAAAATCTAGAGCAAGCATGTTATTTTGTAATGTGATGACCAGAACTGTACATGAAATTCCCGCTATTGTCCAACCTATAGTCCCAGCATTACATCCTGGTTTTTGTATTCAATACCACACTTGCAGGGACCCATGGACATGCACACTATTGTCTCTCACTTCCTCCACCCCTCTTATTGCCCTCTCGTTCATTGTGTATTCGCTTACTTTGTTTGTCTACTCCACATGTATAACTTTGCACTTTTCTGGATTGAATTCTGTTTACCACATTTCGACCCACTCAACCAAACCAGTGTTAACATCCTACAGTTAGCAACCCTCAGTTCACTATCAATTACCCAGCCAATTTTTTATTGATTGTAAATACCGCAATCAAGCTTCTCGCACTTAAGTCAAAATCATTGTGTTGGGCCACTGGCAGGAAGTGATCCAACATTGAGCCCAATGTAGACCCCTTTCTATTTGCAAAGACATATGTTGACCATTTACGTGTCATTCCTGAGCCTATTTTGAATCCAACACATCACATTCTCCTGTATCGCATGAGGTTTCATTTTTCTCAACAGTCCACCATGCAGGATAGGCCGTACTAAAATCCTTCTGGACAACATCCACTACTCTACCCTCATCAATTCTCCTTGCTTAAATGCTGACCTCCAATCTTCAGGTGCCATACTTATTTGGGGATTGGGAAAGAATTCTTAGGCCATCTACCATTTCTGCCCTGGCTTCCTTTAATAATTCATCTGGCCCTGGTAATTTATCAACCTCTGTGGAGATCAGTATATCCAGTATGGAGATGCCTGGACCCTTCTCATTATGTTTACTTTTGTTGAATATTTCACACCTTTCCTCTTGAACCAGAGTATCAGCATCACCATCTCCTTATAAAGTAAGCAAATACACAATGAACGAGAGGGCAATAAGAGGGGTGGAGGAAATGAGAGACAATAGTATGCATGTCCATGGGTCCCTGCAAGTGTGATATTGAATACAAAAACCGGGATGTAATGCTGGGACTATAGGTTGGACAATAGCTGGAATTTCATGTATAGTTCTGGTCATCACATAACAAAATAACATGCTTGCTCTAGATTTTTTAGATTTTAGACAGAGATGAAGTAGTGAATCTGACTATTTTGGCTAAGTGTGAGCTTTTGTTGAGGTTTTGCAGATGGATTACTATTGTGAGGTCTAACAAATTATCTCACTATTCCTTACCCCACTTGTCACATTTACTACCTACCCTGTGGCATGGTAACCCACATGCTGAGTTCAGCCCCATCTTATCACATGTCATTCCCAGAACAACACGCCATTCAGTGGATATCGACTGAAAGACTGCCCTCCCTTGTACACTCACCAATATAAAAGGCTACTCCGTACAAGTGTGGGCAATCTGGCATTGGCCATGCACGGCGACGTCATGGCATAGTAGTTGAAGCTGCCCATGGCACACAGCCAACACCCCTTCACACTGACAATGCCATTCTGTCAGCCCCTTCACTATTTAACCAACACAACACACTGTTTAGCTGTCCATAGCTAAATCCTATCAGAACATTCTCTGAGTTAGCATTACTCTGTTCCCAATGCATACTGTAAACCTACCGCTTTTCATTGTCCAAAGGAGAACCTTACATGCAGGTAAGCAAATGGACTAATGCAAACATGAGCTTTCATTTGCAGGCGGCAAAAAGGAACACAAACAAAACCAATAGTGGTTGCGTTTCACTGACAATACACACCAGCTTTCAGCATGATGCCTAATGACTATATTACAGACCATGGTGGTTTGCTATAGCCAGCTCCCATCAACTTGGAACTAGGTGTCAATCAGGCCCTGCTTGGGGCACCCAATGTGGCTTAGCTGTGTAATGCCCAGTGTTGTCATGTTCCTCCTCAGATTTTGCTCTTGCTCTCCCAGTTCCTCTCCCTCCAGCAGATCACATCATTTTGTACACCATTTGTGCAGGCAACAGCATTCCAGAATGAAGTGACACACTCTGCCTGGTCTATACTGAACAGCCTGATCTCCCAGGCCAGTTCAACAGTGGAACCAAACCTACAGCAGCTCCATTGTCTGCTCCACACAGCCACGATCGAGGCATTGTATCTGTGCTCAGCATCAGACGGAGTGTTGTGCAATGGCGTTATGAGCCATGGCCACAGTGGTAGCCCTTGTTCCCAAGTAACTAGCCTTTTAAAGCCCCTGGATCCTCTAACGCACCAGATATGCAAAAGGGCTCCAGGATATGGGAGTTGCAGGAATGACAGATCACCTGAACATTAGTGAAGTGGGATCCCTTCCTGTGGATGAGTTCCACAGCAGTGTTGTCAGTGCCATTAGTGTACAATCGATGACATCCTACCCCGAGGGGAAGCCAGCGATGTTCCCAAATCCTAGTGCCCGGACTGCAGCACTGAGCTGATCATGGGGAGAAAAGTGAACCATTGTGATCTCGTACAGATGGTATTAGTCACAGTCCTGATGCATTTGAGGGTGCAAACCCTCGTCAACTTAAACATAGAACATAGAACAGTACAGAACAGGAACAGGCCGTTCGGCCCAACAGAGTGGTGTTCCTCGTCTTCCACTCTGGCTTCATGCTGCTCTTGAGTTTACATTAGCCGGGGTCCTCCTGCATCCCTTTGCTTCCTTATGTAGACAGCAAGAGCAACCAATGTGCCACCAGTGAAAACGACCGACATTGGGAACACAAGGAAGGAGAGAGGTTGTTGGGTCTCAGAAAAGTCTGTGGTTGATACCCTGGAGATGAAGGCTGGCCAAGCACATTTCACAATCTAGACAGACATGTTACACCCAGATAAGAAGGCCCATGTCTCTACCATATTTTTTAAATTCACTTATGAGCTGTGGGGATCACTGGCAGGGCCAGCATTTATTGCTCATCCCTAGCTGCCCTTGAGAAGGTGGTGGTGAGCTTCCTTCATGCACCGCGGCAGTCCATTTGCTGGAAGTAGATGCACAATGCTGTTACAGAGGGAATTCCAGGATTTTGACGCAGAAACTGTGAAGGATCAGTAGTATATTCCCAAGTCAGGACAGTGAATGATTTTCAGGAGAACTTGCAGGGGGTGGTATTCCCATGCATCTGCTGCCCTTGTCCTTCTAGATGGAAGTGTAGATAACATTGTGTAGGGAGCACACACTGTTGCTACTGAGCTTTAGTGGTGGAGGGAGCGGATTCTTGTGGATGTGGTGCCAAACATATGGGCTGCTTTGTCCTGGCTAGTGTCAAGCTGCTTGAGCATTGTTGAGGCTGCACTCATCCAGGCAAGTGGGGAGTATTCCATCACACTCCTGACCTTTGTCGTGCAGATGATGGACTGGCTTTGAGGAGACAGGAGGTAAGTTACTTGCTGCAGTATTCCTAGCCTCTGGCCTGCTCTTATAACCACTGTGTTTATGTGGTGAGTCCAGTTGAGTTTCTGGTCAATAATAATGCCCAGGATGTTGATAGTGGGGATTCAGCGATAGTAATGTCACTGGGCAGTGGTTAGATTGTCTGTTACATAGAACATAGAACAGTACAGCACAGAACAGGCCCTTCAGCCCACAATGTTGTGCCGACCATTGATCCTCATGTAATTGGAGATGGTCACAGCCTGGCATTTGTGTGATGCCAATGTTATTTGGCACTTGTCAGCCCAAGCCTGGGTATTGTCCAGATCTTGTTACATTTGAACATGGACTGATTCAGTATCTGAGGAGTCTCATCCATGAACATCCCACTTCTGACCTTATCATGGAGGCAAGGTCATTGAAGAAGCAGCTGAAATTAGTTGGGCTACAGTCAGGTTCAGCCTGTGCACCAGATTGGAGAAGGCACTAACGGGCTGGGTGACTTCCAAATGTTATTGAAAAGGGAGATCTTACAGCTCTCTGACACCCTTCTTACCCTAGGCAGAGATCAAACACTCAACGTCTCACTGCATTCAATCCAGGCCGTCATCACACCGATTTGGCAGATAACGAAGCAATGTTGTGTGACCCCAAAAGCATCCTTGAACATTGCACAAAGACTTGGTTTGACTTGGAACATTACCCGCACGTTGGACTGTAGTCAAGCATAACCCCTGACTCTGAGTGGCCCAGGTGGGTGACTGAACATGGCCACGAGCCAGAAGCATACACACAGCACTCCCACTTGACATGTCTGAGGACTACCCTCCACACCCAGTGTCTGTCATGGCCCTTTGGTTGAATGAACGTGCAGTGTGTTTGCCACACAGCCCGTTGGCACATGCTGTAGGATTGTATTGATGTCCTGGTGTATCGCATAGCAAGATCCAACTAAATGCACTGGACAGACCCCTGCTGTCTGTGTGACCACACTGAGGAGCATCTCAATCTGGGGGCACATTAGCTCAAGCTGAAGCACTGGTCTCTATGAATGCAAATATGCAGGCCTGAGATCAAGCCTGGCCCATTCCTTGAGCTAGGTGCCTACACATGCCCACACACTGTCTTTGCAGACACGTTTTGATGCCAGATGATGGTGTGCAAACCTGTGCCCCGCCCATCGTAATGGAGAAAATTCCTGGTGGTCATGAGGAGTTGGTATGTGCTGGGTATGAAATTCCATGTATGAAGGATGCCTGGGACTAGTTTCTGTGAATTGTGTCCTAAGATGCAGTTTGGTCATAGAATCATAGAGTGATAGAGAAGTACAGCACAGAAACAGACTCTTCGGTCCAACTCGTCCATGCCAACCAGATACCCTGAATTAAACTAGTCCCATTTGCCAGCATTAGGCCCATATCCCTCTAAGCCCTTCCTATTCACATACCCATCCAGATGTCTTTTAAATGTTGTCTATGTACAAGTCTCCACCACTTCCTCTGGCAGCTCATTCCATACACGCACCACTTTCTGTGTGAAAATGTTGCCCCTTAGATTCTTTTTATATCTTTCCCTTCTCAGTTTAAACCCGTGCCCTCTAGTTTTGGATTCCCCCACCCTGGGGAAAAGACCTTGGCTTTTCACCCTTTCCTTGCCCTCATGATTTTATAAACCTCTATCAGGTCACACCTCGCCCTACGATGCTCCAGGGAAAATAGCCCCGACCTATTCTGCCTCTCCCTATGGCTCAAACTCTCCAACCCTGGCAACATCCTTATAAATCTTTTCTGAACGCTTTCAACATTTTTCGTTTATCAGGGATGCCAGCATTGTATACAGTATTCCTAACCAATATCTTGTAGAGCCACTTCATAGCATCCCAACTCCAATACTCAGTGCACTGACCAATAAAGGCAAGCGTACCAAATGCCTTCTTCATTATCTTGTCTACCTGTGACTTCACTTTTAAGTAACTATGAACCTGTTCTCCAAGCGACACGGAGGCCCTTTGGATTAAGTGTTGAGCATTGCTCCCTCTAAATTGCTTAGAAGTGCTGCACAACAGCACATTGGTGGTCAGTTCCAAAAGCTACTGCTGTGCAAAGACCTTGGAAATCCACATAGTAGTGAAAGCAATTACAGGGAATTTAGGCTCAAACTTCGCAATTGTTGGCACAGTCTCCTGTAGTTGGCAACTCAGCACTGCCTTGTGACAAACTCACCCTGTCGCCAATGGTGATGGAGATGGAGTGAGATTCTCCCACCATTGCAATGGAGTTTCAGGTCTTCTTGTTCAATTGTGTCCAAATCTCACCATAGCCCACGTTGCTCAGAACCTTCTATGGCTCAGTCTAAAATGTTGCTTTACTGTTTAAAGAAAATTCAGAGCTGGGACATGGGCATCACTATGGGCCAATGTTTACTGCTCATCCCTAGCTGTCCTTGAGATGGTGGTGGTGAACACCTCCAGTTGATGTGCTCTACAGAGGGAGATGCAGGATTTTGACCCAGTGACACTGAAGAAGTGCCTATCACATCCAGCCGTAAATGGTGGTGGATGGTTAAGCTCCACAAAAATCCCCATCTTTAATGATGAAGGACCCAAGTGTATCAATGCGTAAGGTAGGGCAGACGTGTTGAGTGGATGACCCATCTTGGCCTCCTTCAGAGATCATTAGCGTGGCAGCTCTATGACTTCAAATTCCTTCTTTATGCTCTATCTCCAACAGTGTTTACTCCTACCCCCTTCCCCCACCCTATCATCTGCATAAAAGTCAACATTTTCCTAGGTACCATCAGTTCTGAGGAAGGGTCACTGGATCCAAAATATTAACTCTGATTTTTCTGCACAGGCGCTGCAAGACCTGTTGAGGTTTTACGGCAGTTTTGGTTTTTGTTATGAGACTTCAGCTGGTGTTTTCATTGATACGACAATGCATATGCTGTCTCTTGTAATATAACAGAATGTGGGTATTGTGGTATTGAAGAATCCAACTGACCCCTATTTCTATTATCTGCTAATGTTGCATTCACAAGTTATAAGCTTCTGATTTATAACAAAAAGCACTGTTCTGCTTCATGTGACCCCAGTCTGAAATCTTTATAACTTTAGGCCACATACATTTATACAGTGAAGATGTCCTGAGCATATCTCTTTAAGGCATACTAACCATAAACCAATATACAACAACATTGAGGAATCCTAGCAAAACTGGAATCAATGGGAATCAGAGGATGAGCTCTCCATT
The DNA here is from genome assembly GCF_030684315.1 of Stegostoma tigrinum. Lineage (NCBI taxonomy): Eukaryota > Metazoa > Chordata > Chondrichthyes > Orectolobiformes > Stegostomatidae > Stegostoma > Stegostoma tigrinum. The sequence continues at coordinate 47,200,065 of NC_081378.1, forward strand.
AGGCATGACCATTTTTTGCACAAAGAAAGATTGGTGTGTTTATTGGAGAGGGTTCAGAGGAGGTTTACCAGGATGCTGCCTGGACTGTAGGGCTTATCTTATGAAGAGAGGTTGACTGAGCTCGGTCTCTTTTCATTGGAGAAAAGGAGGAGGAGAGGGGACCTAATTGAGGTATACAAGATAATGAGAGGCATAGATAGAGTTGATAGCCAGAGACTATTTCCCAGGGCAGAAATGGCTAGCACGAGGGGTCATAGTTTTAAGCTGGTTGGTGGAAAGTATAGAGGGGATGTCAGAGGCAGGTTCTTTACGCAGAGAGTTGTGAGAGCATGGAATGCGTTGCCAGCAGCAGTTGTGGAAGCAAGGTCATTGGGGTCATTTAAGAGACTGCTGGACATGTATATGGTCACAGAAATTTGAGGGTGCATACATGAGGATCAATGGTCGGCACAACTTTGTGGGCTGAAGGGCCTGTTCTGTGCTGTACTGTTCTATGTTCTATGTTCTATCACAGAATACTACTGCAGAGTGTTCTCAGGATAGTATCCTTTGATGAATCATTTTCAGCAATTTTATTGATCTTTGGTCCACCGTGAGATCGGAAGTGTTGATGATTGTTTAATCTTCAGCATTATTTGTAACTCCTCAGACACTGAAAGTTCACCTAGAGCAAGGCTGGGAAATATTTAGGTTAGTTCTGATAAGTGGCAAGTAACATTTACACCACACAAGTGCCAGGTAATAACTAAGTCCATCTAATGAGAATCCAACCTTCATCTATTGGTATTAAGCAGCATTGCCATGCTAATTCCCCTACTAGCAACATCCTGGAGATGACTATCAATCATAATCTGAACTGGAACAGCCAAATATATACAGTTGTTGCAAGGTGCTGGGAATTCTGCAGTGAGGAACTCAAATTCTGACTTCTCACTTTCTATCTCTATCCACAGGGCACAAGTGAGGGAATGTAACAGAACACTTTCAACTTCCTTGGATGAGTGCAGCTCCAATAACGTTCAAGTAGCTCAAAACAATCACAAACACAGCAGCCTGCTTGTTTGGCATCCCATGCCCAACCTTCAACATTTACTCCCTCCACCACCAGCGCACAGCTGCAGCAGGGTTTGCCATCTTCAAGATGCACTCCGGCAATTCACCAAAACTCATTGAACAGCAAATCCATATCCTGTACACAAAGGACAGATACCCGGGAACACCTCCATCTTCAAGTTCTTCAACAAGAGAGGCACGCTCCTGATTTGGAAATATATCGCCATTCCTTCATTGTTTCTGGGTCAAAATGCTTACTAACAGGTACGCACACTACACAGACTGCAGCAGCTCAAGATATATATGTATATGGATGTATGGCTCAGTCTGGGATCAGCAGTGTCATAATATCAGCTGGAATCGTAACACAACCTATTTTATCGGTATAACTGTGATCAGCAAACTTTGATCTCGATAGCAAAGATTCTGGGACATTGAATTGGGATTCTGTTCCTCAATGTGAAGGCAATGGAAATCAAATTCAAACTCCAGATTGAAATACCTGTCAAATACTCCCATTGACATGAGGTTAATGTGCATTTGAAAGTCAGCTTCCCTGATGTGCTCAAGCCTAATTGTTGCTATTGGGAACTGAAGACAGTTCACTCTTTGAATAAATGTGTTTGTACAAAGCTTCCATTCAGTATCTGCAAAAAGGAAACTGCTTTAGATGCCACAAGTAACTAGAAATAACTGGGAGCATTACAGCAGTTACACCTAGGCACTGTACCTTTGTTTGGAAATAAAAGGTCTATACAGTGAAAAAGATCATAGCTCACACAATGCATGCTTAACCTTGAATTTAGTACTGTATTTGTTATGCGCATATGTATGTTATACCAAAGGAACAAAAAGTTGGAGTCATTATTTCTAAGTGTACACTATCATCTTTTTAACAATGTACACATTTTGCTTAAATGGATGTTTCCTTTATACAACTATTATTTATCGCAGGTTGGCAGTTTTTTATGCAGAAACAACGAGAGGTTTGCTGGTGCAAGGAATCTGAGTTTGCAAGGAATGGTTAACATGATTCTAAGATTTATAACTGAAACCTGGAATAATTGAAACCGCAAATCTGTACAATTCCACCGAATCCCTCACCTCATCTCAGGTCCCAGGAGTTGGGACATTGTGTTATGGCTGTACAGGACATTGGTGAGGCCTCATTAAAATACTACGTTCAATTCAGGTCTCCCTGCCATAGGAAAGATGGTGTGGAACTTGAAAGGGTGAAGGAAAGATTTACAAGGATGTTGCCAGGGTTGGAGGGTTTGAGCTATAGGGAGAGGCTGAATAGGCTGGGGTTATTTTCCCTGGAACTCAAGAGGCTGACTTTAAAGAGGTTTATAAAATCATGAGGGGAATGGTTTTGGTAAACAGCCAGGGTCGTTTTCCCAAGGTAGGGGAATCCAAAACTAGAGGGCACAGGTTTAAGGTGAGAGGGGTAAGATTTAAAAGGGACATGAGGGGTAACGTTGAGGTGGTGTGTGTGTGGAATGAGCTGCCAGAGGAAGTGGTGGAGGCCGGTACAATTACAACATTTAAAAGGCATTTGATGGGCGTATGAATAGGAAGGGTTTAGAGGGATATGGGCCAATGCTGGCAAATGGGACTAGATCAGTTTAGGACATGTGGTCGGCATGGACAAGTTGGACCAAAGGGCCTGTTTCCAAGCTGTATATCTCCATGTTCCAGAGCTTGGATATAAATTTATGTGTTTTTATTCCATTCAATAACATCAGATTCAGATGTCTAGTCCCAAATTGTTTTTGAATGTTTTATATTAAAATCTACTAGATGTGATAATTTTGTGAGAAGGGAATTACTGCAACAGGAGCGGAAACAGATAATTAAACAAAAATAAACTTGCATTTACACAGCATATTTTAAGTAGCAAGGGCAGTTTACAGTGGATTCAAAAATTAGAATCTGATGCAAAGCCATGTAGATGAATATTAGCCAAGGTTTTTCACTTGCAGGCAATGTAACGGGATGGGAGTGTTCAGTAGTGACAGACTCAAGCAATGATAAATCTTACCAAAAGCTGATCAATAGGCTTCTTATTGAATTACAGGCCTCAAAGTTGAGGTCTCACACCACTAGAAACTGTCAGCTAATCAGAGACCTGATGCTAGAGTGAGAATTAGAATTAGAATTAGGTTTATTGTACTCATATTGGTACAGTGAAAAATTTACAAAGTGTGGAGCTGGAGGAACACAGCAGGCCAGCCAGCAGCGGAGGAGCAGGAACATTGACATTTCAGGTAGGTCCCAAGAAGGGTCCCAACCCGAAACACCAGCATTCCTGCTCCTCTGATGCTGCCTGACCTGCTGTGTTCATCCAGCTCTACACTGTGTTGTCTCTGACTCCAGCATCAGCTGTTCCTACTGTCTCTAAGTTTACAAAATCACCACACAGCACCATAGATAAGAGGAACTGCAGATGCTGGACAATCTGAGAAAACAAGGTGTGGAGCTGGAAGAACACAGCAGGCCAAGCAGCATCTAAGGAGCAGGAAAGCTGATGTTTCGGGCCTAGAACATTCATCAGAACCATCTTAGTTACAAAGCTAGCCAGGAACAGGGCCTTAGGAATACATTAGAAAAATAAAGAAATAAAAAGTTCAGCATTGCAGTCTTAAAAATGACCTCACCAGCTTCACCATCAGTCTGTATCGGGCCTCACCATCAGTCTGTATCGGGCCTCACCATCAGTCTATATTGGGCCCCACCATCGGTCTGTATCGGGCCTCACCATCGGTCTGTATCGGGCCCCACCATCGGTCTGTATCGGGCCTCACCAAGGGTCTGTATCGGGCCTCACCATCGGTCTGTATGAGGCCTCACCATCGGTCTGTATCGGCCCCACCATCGGTCTGTACCGGGCCTTACCATCAGTCTGTATCGGGCCTCACCATCAGTCTGTACCGGGCCTCACTATCAGTCTGTATCGGGCCTCACCATCAGTCTGTATCGGGCCTCACCATCAGTCTGTATAGGGCCTCACTATCAGTCTGTATCAGGCCTCACCATCTGTCTGTATCAGGCCTCACTATCAGTCTGTAGGCCTCACCATCAGTCTGTATCAGGCCTCACTCTCAGTCTGTATCGGGCCTCACTATCAGTCTGTATCGGGCCTCACCATGAGTCTGTATCAGGCCTCACTCTCAGTCTGTATCAGGCCTCACCATCTGTCTGTATCGGGCCTCACCATCACTCTGTATCGGGCCCCACTCTCAGTCTGCATCAGGATTCACCGTCAGTCTGTATCAGTTCTCACTATCAGTCTGTATCAGGCCTCACCCTCAGTCTGTATCAGTTCTCACTATCAGTCTGTATCAGGCCTCACCATCTGTCTGTATCAGGCCTCACCATCACTCTGTATCGGGCCTCATCCTTGGTCTGCATTGGGCCTCACCATCAGTCTGTATCAGACCTCACCATCAGTCCATGGCCTGCTCTTGTTCTTTATTTGTATGTTCATATATATCAGGAGGTAAACGCTATTGAATTGAGTCCAAGGTTGCTCTTTCGTTCGAGCTTTATTTCAGTTTCATAAAATGCATACCTCCCCTGATTTATAAAACCAATTCATACCTGATTGATTCTTCCATTAACTGTTCCTCATTCCATTAGACTTCGTCATCCCTTCAGAACTTATTGGGTGATAACAGGATCTCTCTTTTCTTTTTAAATAAATCAGAATATACAATATGAAAACAGAAACAAAGAAAAATATAGAAGCTGTCAGCAAGGCTGGCATGGTGGATCAGTTGTTAGCGCTGCTGTCTCACAGTGCCACAGACCTGGGCTCAATTCTGCCCTTGAATGACTATCTACATAGAGTTTACATATTCTTCCTGTGTCTGTGTGGTTTCTTCTCACAGCCCAAAGATGTGCAGGTTAAGTGGATTGTCTATGCTAAAGCAGTCTATAATGTGCAGGTTTAGTGGATCAGCCATGGGAAATGCAGGGATAGGGTGGGACTCATGGGATGCTCCTTGGAGGGTTAGTGTGGACTTAATGGACCAAATGGCCTCCTTCCATACTGTAGGAATTCTACAATTATGCTCCCAGTTTTTCTTTTTTTAGCTAAATAACGTTCCAACTTTTCTTTATCCAGTATAATCGAAACTTTCTTACGCTTTTCTTTGTAGAACAATGAGATAGCTGCCTGCTGCTATCCACCCAATTCAGTTTGGGGATTTTCTCCATTCCCCAGCATGACTTTTTAAAGTGCAACATCAAACCTCAATTCTTTTTCTCATTTTTTACATTTTGCTCTGTGTACAATATTCCATAGGGATGCCTTATCAATGTGGTACTCAATAGGTACTGCTGTTAAATCCTTAGCTGGAATTTCTTCCAATACTTTTCTACGAAATGTGCTCCTGCGACCACTGTTATAAAGGAGAAGATATCTGTATTCAAACCGAGTCCACACGCACACTTTTAATGAGGGTTTTATTTCAGTTATCCATATACCACAAAACTTATACCCCACTGATTGCTATCTTCCCATATGTGTAGAACCAATTTAAACTCAATTTCAAAACAGCAGTTTTAAAGAAGAGTCACTGGACCCAAAATGTTAATTCTGATTTCTCACCACAGATGCTGTTGCCAGAGCTACTGAGTTTTATTCAGCAATTTCTGTGTTTGTTTCAAACTCAGTTAAGCCTTGATTAATGTATCCATTGCTTGTAATTTCACTACATTAGGACTCAGACATCCATTCAGATTTTATTAGTCGAGCGCAGTGGTGTAGTGATTGGAACTAGTTTGACCCCACTGACTATGAGGTCTTTGAGTTGAGTTGTTGACCTGGGTCATTCAGGAAAGCCCTGATTGATCGATATTAACAGCAGATTAGAATCTCCTCAGTTTGGGCTGACTTAGCCTGAGCTGGCTGGAGATAGAGGCAAGAATTGGAGTCAGAGATAATGGGATTGGTGGTTGACTTTTGGTGCCCACCCTCTTACCCCTCAATCATGCTCCCAATTGTTCCTAGCTTTTTTGAAAATGAAGTGAGGGAAACAATTCAGTGGCACCAGTCAATGGGGTGTCTTTGTTTCCCAAGTCCTTCAGTTGTCTCATCTTTTCCTTCACGTTCTTTCAATTGTTCACAGGGCACAGAGCAACTGGTTCACAAAGTACAAAGTCTTTGACTCATTGGCTTAAAGTAACAGGAATGTAAACTTAATTTACTTTCTAAATGTCCCTGGTCAGCCAGCAATGCCTACATCTCACAAGTGAATTAAAAAAGAATTCCGAGTTCAGTCCTTTGTCATAAAATAGCCCTTTTTCAAACTCAATTCACAACAAAAAATAAAGCAAAAAAAAAACAAATTACCCTTCTCTGCTACTGCCCTCCAGGGAGAGCAAAACTGCACCCATTATACCAATGGTTAATAGTTTTTCCAAAACATAGGAAGAAATTGACAAGTCAGGTAGGGTTTGGAGGGAATTCCAGAGCTTGGGAGCTCAACAGCATAAGATGTATTTCACACAGCTGCTGAAAGAATGTGTTCACAGCATGTAGTTTCTCTTCCACGGTCAGGTATAGACCCAGGAGCTCTGAAGGGACGTTGATAATGCCCTGACATGGGAGATCCACTAAACTTCTCTATACATTTCTGTTTGCTTCTGTGGTTCCTGTTGGTGAATTTAATGTGGAACACAGTCAAGAGCTATTCTATCTGTATGTTGCGAAAACAGGACATTTGTCGCAACACTATTACAGTAATGAACTGCAGAGTGCCTCACATTCATCAGGTCTGGTCATTTTCCCTCGAATATCATTGCGTGTGCTGTCACCTTTTACCATCACAGACAGTACAACCTGCATCTTCCCTCTGGGAAGGGCACTGATTCTAATAAACATTCCTGGCTGAGGCATAGCTGCATCAATCATCTCAGCTCCAGGACATCTCTACAGGAGTTCCTCAGGGTAGTGTCCTCGACTCAACCACCTTCAGCTGCTTCATTATAAGGTCAGCAAAATGTTCATGACTCCTCAGATAGAGAAGCAGTCCGTGTCCACAAGAGCTGGACAATATTCAGGTTTGAATTAAGAAGTGGCAAGAGACATTTGGGTCACACAAGTGCCAGAAAATGACCATCACCAACAAATCAGAATCTAACAGTTGTCTTAGACAATCAATAGCATTATCATCACTATCAATATTCTGGCATTGCCATTGATCCAAAACTGAACTAGACGAACCATATAAACACATTGGCTACAAGAGCACATCAGAGGCTAGGAATTCTGCAGTGAGTAACTCACCTCCTGACTCCCCAGAGTTTGCCCACTATCTACAAGGTACCAGTCAGGAGTGTCAGAAATAGCCCCTACTTTCCTGGATGGTGGCAAACCATCCAGGACAAAGCAGCCCGCTTGATGGCACCACATCCACAAGCATTCAACTCCCTCCACCACCGACATTCAGTGTGTACTATCTACAAGGTGCTCTGCAGAAATTCAGCAAGGATCCTTAGACAGAATCTTCCAAACCCACGACCACTTCCATCTAGAAGGACAAGGACAGCAGATACATGGGAATACCACCACCTGCAAGATCCCCTCAAAGACACTCACCATCCTGGCTTGGGAATATATCGCTGTTCCTTTGCTTCATTGGGTCAAAATCCTGGACTTCTCATGCTAAGGCCTATGCGAAGGTCCAGCCACAGCTCATGGACTGTTGTGGTTCAAGGAGGCAGGTCAAAATCATCTTCTCAAGTGCAACCAGAGACAGGCGATAAATGCTGGTCCAGTCAGCAACACCCATAGTCCATGAATGAATAAAGAAAAAACTCTCTCTTGCTGTGTAACACCATGTTGCCACCTTTAATGCATTTAGCCTGCCAGTGAGGAAGGATGTTAATGAGCCAGGGATGTTTTCGCACAATGAACAACAATGATCTCGGGGATCTGTAGATTACAACCAGCCAATGTAAAAGGCAGGCCTTTGTGGCATTTTCTGGAGGGCTCAAAAACTCAGGCTACTGTTACTTTTGTTTAGTCTCTAATGTGGAAAAAAAAGAAGACATGCATTTATATAGACACTTTCATAACAATTGGACCTCTCAAAGCATTTTACAGCCAATGGAATATTTTTGAAATCTTGGCCCTAATGCAATGCATGAACCTGATAGTCCATTCACACACAGCAAACTCCAACAAATATCAATTTATAATAAAACTGGGTCATCTAGTATGTTATAGTTGAGCAAGGAATAAATATTGACCACGGTACCCGATATAACTCACCAATTCTTTTGTGAACTAGTTCCATGAGATCTAATATTTCCATCTAAATTGTGGATGTGATGTTGATCCAATGTCTCATCCCAAAGCCTGTAACTCCAACAGTGCAGGGCAGCCCTGTCTGAACTGAAGATACAGACTCAATTTGTAAGCTCAATTCCTAGATTGGGACTTGGATTGGCAATCATCTGAGTCAGGCTATTAAGGGAAAATGTAAGAAAAACATACAAAGTCAAACTGCATGAAGATCCTAAACTTTCATTGCTTGTCATCTCAGCAACATCAACGAACTGGTCTATGTTAATAAAAACCAAAAGAACTGCGGATGCTGTAAATCAGGAACAAAAACAAAGTTGCTGGAAAAGCTCAGCATGTCTGGCAGCATCTGTAGAGGAGAAAACAGAGTTAATGTTTCGGATCCGGTGACCCTTCCTCTGAACTTTCGGGTCACCGGACCCGAAACGTTAACTCTGTTTTCTCCTCCACAGATGCTGCCAGACCTGCTGAGCTTTTCCAGCAACTTTGGTCTATGTTAATGTTCACCTCCACACGAATCTCTTTATTTTAACCAGCTTGCATTTAAATACAGCTATTCATCGTAACCATTGTCTGTGTGGTGGTGAAATCCCAATTCTAACCACTTTGAGCGAAGACGTTTAAAGTTTAAAGCGATATTGTCCAATGAGGATTGAGAAGATTCGGGTTGCATTCTGTAGCATTTAGAAGAATGAATGAAGCATCTATGATTCTTGTTATGGGCCAGATCAAACCCTGTCAAAATATATTAGGCAGACAGCCTGGACCCTAACCTTTTCTTATTTTAGAGGTAAGTATAAGGTGTTGTGCCTGGACCCTAACCTTTTCTTATTTTAGAGGTAAGTATAAGGTGTTGTGTTCTGGATGCAATTTGATTGGTCAACTAGGCTTGCAACAACATACACTTTATACATACACTATGATTCATAAATGAGGTAAAAATAAAAGAATTGGCTTAACTGTAACTCTGTCAGAATGCTTAACAAAATATATACATATTAACTACTACTCATTAACAGTTCCAATATAGTAATACCCCATAAACATGCCCTTGGCAAAGGTAAATTCAGTAAAATCATACAGTGAAAATACAGGAATGATTAATGCACACAACTTGTAATATGAAGATATAAATTTTTACCTCTTGAAGTAATTTACAACATACACTTAAACAGAAACACTTCAGGTAAGGGAAAAAAGTTGGATTTCTCTCTGTAGAATTTACTTTAATCAAGAATCATTTCTGGCAAGTGATGGTTATTTGTCAAGGCAAAACATATAGGGCATTAAATGTTCTGGACTTGGATGATCTGCTATTATTGTGTGTGTGGTCAAGTTACTATTCATGCACTGTCGTCTCTGGGCTCTTGTCAGATACAGCTTGTTCAGGAAATACAAAAATGGAAGGTACTTTTGATCAGTCTTTCGGAAGAAAAGTCAGGTATCATGCTGATCCTGAAGACAAGACAATTCAGAAGGAGGAATCTGAAAACTTGAAGCTCCGAAGGCTGCAAACCCTGTTCAAACAGAATAGACACAAAACTCAGTCAGACATCGGTAAGGTGCTTTCCCTGAAATGAGTTCAAGACACCAGGACCAGCGATTATCTGGAAACAATGATTTCCAAGAAATGACTTTTTGTAAAAATAAAGATTCAACATGTCTTCTAATGGACCTTCTGAAAACAAAAACTCCAGGATTTTCCACAATCCTTCAAACTTACACCTTCAAAGCTTATGAAATAAGAAACATCTTCATAAAGTCCACAAACAATAGACATCCTTGCTGCAGATTTCAATGTTTCCTCCTGTGACTGAACCTCCTTCAAGTTAAGGAAAATGAAACCATCAGACTACAATCTGCACTTTCAGAAACTATCTAAGCCACTCCAATGTTGAATAAAGATTTTGGGCCTTCATGAGCTACAATCGATGATCAGGATAGTCTCTTCAGTGAGTCAGCAGATGGTAACTCCCTAACTCTGGACCAGAAGCTCTGGTACATGCCTCAAGACTTGAGGGTCACAGGAGCGGTTTAATGGAACCAAACAGGGTGATTTGTAATCTTGACAAATCCAAAAGGCTACGAGAGGTGTTTGCAGCAAGAAATGATCTGGTCAGTCAAGGTGGTGTACCTAAGGGGCAACAGCCTGCTCATGTTAAGAGACTCCACATATAGGTTCACGGCAACAGTAAGATTCATCCCACTCCAAGGGATCACACACACCCACACCCACACACATACACTCACACATGCACACACACACCACACACACACACACACACACGCACACACACTCCCTCTCTCTCTCTCACACACACACACACATATACCCACACATGCACATACTCCCTCTCTCTCTCTCACACACACACACACACACACACACACACACACACGCACGTGCACACACACACCCATACTCTCTCACAGACACACAAACACATTCATACTCACACGTGCGCACAGACACAAACACACGCATACACCACACACACCCATACTCACACACAAATACACACACTCATTCTCACACACACATACACATTCATACTGTCTCGCATACAAACACACACACACACAGAAACTCATACTGTCTCTCACACCAGCACACACATACACACACACCCACACACACACATACAGAAACTCATACTCTCTCTCACACCAGCACACACATACACACACACACACACACACACACACACACACAGAAACTCATACTCTCTCTCACACCAGCACACACACCACACACACCCAACTCACACACACACACACACACATACATACTCTTTCTCCCTCACACACAGACACACACACACACATTCACACACAATACTCTCACATACACACACGCACACACTCATATTCACACACACATACTCTCCCTCTCTCTTTCACACAGAGACACACACATACCATACGCACATACCACACACACACACACTCATATTCACACACACATACTCTCCCTCTCTCTTTCACACAGACACACACATACACACACTCACACACACATACTCACACACACACACACACACACACACACACACACACACACACACAATACTCTCACATACACACACACACTCATACTCATGCACACACGCAGACAGACTCATACTCACACGCACACAAACACATGTACATGCAGACACGCACACACACACATCAAACACATACACACGCACACACAGTCAGTCAATATGGTGTTTTAACAATTCCTACTTCAGAAATAAAACCAATCTGACTCCAAACTAAAACAAAGATTCTAAACAAGGTCTCACACCTAACAAACATTGTCTGACCTAAAATGTCACTTCTTCTTTACACTGATAAAACCTTTAGTTCTCTCAGGTCGATGACTTGAAAGGAATTCAGGGAGTTACGTATACATATTAACCAATTAAAGCTTTCTAACTGATGAAAGATTTAACAGCATCTTAGTTTCGTTTAGTACATCTTCATCAATAGTGTGAATGTTTGGTCTTTTACTTATAAATTCTGTGTCTGACACTACCTCCCTCACTAACACCTGAAGAAGGACTGAGGCTCCGAAAGCTTATGTTTCCATATAAACATGAACTAAAACCTGGTGTCATGTGATTTCTGACTTTTTCCCTCCCAGTCCAACACTGGCACCTCCACATTGGCAGCTATTTCTGTTTGTGCTTCTGATTTCACAGCATCTGCTGTTCTGGTTTTAATCAGATGCTGAGGGACCTGCTGAGTTTTTCCAGCAATTTCTGTTTGTGCTGGCTTTTGTGCGATGTTTGTGCATCACCTGATGCTTCTCCTGCCCTCTGTATCTAACCTTATCCATGGATCTCTCTTGCATCTCTTTCTTTAACATTCACTTCCATGCAGTGATACTATTTGTCTCATCTATTCTTTGGAGTGGTGCATTCTATATTCATTTCACACTGTGGAGTAGGAAAATGCTCCTGAATTTTTTTGTTTTATATAGATGTCCTCTAGCTTGTGTACACCTCTTTTGTGGAAATGCTTTCCCCATGCCTACTTTACCAGACGTTTCTTAAAGATAATTCCATCCCTTCAGCCCCAGCTTGGAGAGAAAAGAACTCCAGATTCCCAACTTGATTGGTCTTTCTTAGTAGTTAGAACTTCTCAGAGCTAATATGATGCCCGTGAATCTCTTTGCACCTTCTGTACTATTCTCTTTGTAACATAGAGATCAGAACTGTGCACACTATGGACAAACCAAGGCTCTAAAGAAGTTCAGAGATAGTGAGGTGTAGAGCTGGATGAACACAGCAGGCCAAGCAGCATCAAATGAGCAGGAAAACTGACGTTTCAGGTCTGGATCCTTCTTCAGAAAATAATTTTCCAAAGATGGGTCCAGACTGGATATGTGAGCCTTCCTGCTCCTCTGATGCTGCTTGGCCTGCTGTGTTCATCCAACTCTACACCTTGCTATCTCAGATTCTCCAGCATCGGCAGTTCCTCCTGTTTCTAAATAAGTTCACCTGCTTTTGAATCCTATCCCTCCAGAAATGAATGCAGGGCAGCTACGAATCATGTAGCAGTTTGTAATGACTTCCAGATTGAGAGGAGCAATGAGTCAGATGGCACTTGTTCTTTTGTTAAAAAACATTAATCAGGCATATCTAGTAAATGCTCCACTTAGTTACTCCTTAGATTGCTGTCACAAACCAAAGTATAAGCCCAAGTGGAAATGGATGCCATAAACAAGTTTCTCCTACGATTTCATTTGTAATTGGTTTCTCTAACTCTGTTGTGATACACTCGGCATGAAACCAGCTTCTCTCATTGAAGTCACTAGTTATTTAACTGAACGATAAGCTAATCCATTCAATCCAAACATAAACCTGCGATGTGATTAGTTCTTGAATTAAGGAGATGTTTGTTAGAAAGACCTGTGCTATGAAGGGTCTACAGCAGCTTTTTTCTTGAACTCTGGTCGTTTGCTTCAACAGAGTAATTTGCCAGGTGGCATCAGAGGGCAGTTCAGCATCAATTACTTTATTGCGAGGTGGATTCATGTACAGACCAAACTGTCTAAGGATAGCAGGCTTTCTGCCAATGGGGCATCAGAGAATCATTGTCACATCAATCCAACAACTGCATCGTCACTGTTTATTTGTACCAATTGTTTTTATTTTCAAGATTTTTAAAACTGGACTGCAAATTTAAAACATATTATTTTGCAGTAGAGTATCTGTGAGTGATTTGTGGTAGGTGTAGCATGCTTATGACAAACAGGTAACTTCAGAATTATGTATATTGTGTGAAACCAACCAGCATTTATTATTGAGGTTCCCACCAGAGTCTTGTCTCATCCAATGCCAAGATTCCCAGACACTTGCCAACCAATCATGTTTAGGTTCTTCCTTGTGAGAACTCTGCTGCAGTAACCATGAGATCTCATGAGGCCTCTTGTTGGGCCATTCACACCAAAGTGGCACTTTCAACCATGCAGCACTCCATCTGTTCTACACTGCAAGTGTCAATTCAGATTTTAAGCTCAAATCTTCCAAACAAACCTTAAATCCACAATGCTGACTTAGAGGCAAGAGTGTTTTTTTTAACTTCACTCATGGAATGTGGGCAATACTGGCAGGGCAAATATTTATGGCCTATCCCTTGTGTAATACAATACTGTGTTAAGTTTTGATCAGCTCCTAAGATCCAAACGATTGAATGTTAACCCAAATTTTAATAGCTGCGATTAAAGTTTATTTGGCACAAGTGAGACTTGAAGCATTACCACATTCAAGCAGCTGTTGTCAGCACATAAATGAGGATTACATGAGACCTGCATTGAGTTTGTAATGACAGGAGGAGGTCTGCTCTTTTGGTCTCAAGTCCTGAGCATTATCCTCTGATTGTCTACCTTATTGAAGCCTTCTGCACTTCCCCTTCTTACATTGTACCTTGCTTGTTCAAATTTCAATCATTTATTTTGACTATTGAACTGCAGTGTAATGCCCGTAATCTGAGGAATCAAGTCTATTGCTGGAGATTGTTTAACTGCTCTGGTTACATCTACACTGCTGAAGTCTGTACAGCTATTGTATCCCGAAGAAGCAGTTTGATCACAGACAAATCAATCAGGTTTGCCTGCCTATTCCTGGTCCCCATGGGAATGTAACACTGCTATGTTCACTCTTACTTCTGATCATAGCTGGCTTTTTCATGTCAACCTAATGAACTACTACTGGATTGCCTTTGAAGTTAACTTGCCCCTCCTATCCTTGTCAGTTTGCATTAAACCCTAAAATGGTCAGTGTGCACAAATAGTTAAACGGTGAATTTTTTTTCACTCATTCGTGGGATGTGGGCGTCGCTGGATAGGTCCAGCATTTACTGCCCATCCATAATTACCCAGAGGGCAGTTTAAGAGTCAACTACATTGCTGTGGGCCTGGAGTCACTTGTAGGCCAAACTAGGTAAGGATAGCATGTTCCTTCTCTAAAGGACATTAGTGAACCAGATGGGTTTTTCTGACAATCAACAATGGATTCACACTCACCATTAGACTGTTAGTTTCAGACATTTATTGAATTCAAACTCCACCATCTGCCGTGGAACGCAGGTCCCTAGAGCATGACCTGCATCTCTGGAGTAACAATCCAGAGATTATACCACTAGGCCATTGCCTCCCTTGAAATGGTGAGATACCCAACACATACCCACTTCAGTTATTCTCATGAAATAAGGACATGACATTGAGGTGTTCTTCACTCATTCCCATCACTTAACACAATGACCACTCATTTCTTGCTCCTGTTTTACTATGTCTCATGGTCAGTATCTCTTTATTTTTCTGTATTTTTGATTGCAGACTGAAATGGTAAAAAAAGGCTGTTTTAAAAGGTTTGCTGCACTTATTAGAAGAAAGTAGGCTGACAACAGTTATAAGTTACACAGTTCGTTGTTCAAGCTGAGGAGGAAGTCTAGTTATGAATGAACTGGAGCCACAGATGTCTTCAGATCTTAAAATCCCTATAGTGTGGAAACAGGCCATTCAGTCCAACAAATCCACTCTTCCCATCCAAAGAGCATCCCACCCAGACCCATTCCCCTACCACTGATTTCTCCATGTCTAACCCAAATATCCCTGGTTACATCTGCACTGCTGAAGTCTGTACAGCTATTGTATCCCGAAGAAGCAGTTTGATCACTGCCAAATCAATCAGGTTTGCCTGCCCATGATAATAAAATGTGAGGCTGGATGACCTGCCCATTCCTGGTCTACAAATAGCGTGACCAATCCACCTCGCCTGCACATCTTTGGACTGTGGGAGGAAACTGGAGCACCCAGAGGAAACCCACGCAGACTCAGGGAAAATGTGCAAACTCTACATGGACATGCACCCGAGGGCAGAATTGAACCTGGGCCTCTGGCACTGTGAGGCAGCGGTGCTAAACACTGAGCCACTGTGCCACCCTATGGATGGAGATTTGGCTGATTGGTATGTGAAACGGTGCTCACATATTGATAATAAAGGCCTTCCATCTGCCAATGACCATGTGATTGGCTTGGAGCTTAGCTGAACTACGTGGATTTGAATGTTTGGAGAAATAAAGGATCACAAGGCTTGTTTCCACTTTGGTGGGAACTGTCCTATGTAGAGAACTTGGGAAAATAGGGTCTGTGTTCCCTAGAGTATCAAAGGTGATCGCATTGAACTTAGGAAATATTTACTGAGACTGACAGGGTAGATGCAGGTAAGATGTTTCTCCAGTTGGGACATCTAGAACCATGTAACAAAATAAAGGGGGTGTGCTTCAGTCAGAGATGAGGGGATTTTTTTGTTTTATTCAGAGTAATGTGAACCTTTTGCATTTTTAACCACAATGTTCTGTAGAAGCTCAGCCTTTGAGGAGGTTTAAGGTAGAGACTAACAGATTTCTGATTACCTGTGGTGACTGGATTATGCAAATGCAGTGGGTTAAAGTGTCAGATCAGCCAGAATTGTACTCAGTAGGCTGAATGGCCTGCTCCTAGGTGTTTTTATCCATGTAGCTAACTATCTCAGACGAGTATTTCAAGCATTTTCAACTGATTGACACAGGCATCGATAGATTGCAGCATTAATGGAACACCCAACATTATGTTTCAGCACCAGCTGAAGAGGGGTACAATGAGATATGGAAATTGATGAGGAACTGGAAAAGGATCAGGGAGGAGAATGGAGTCCTCTATCAGCTGGTTCATGGCAGGGAGACAGACAGGAAGCAAGTCATTCTTCCAAACAGCCTTAAGTGTCAAGTATTGGCAGCAGTTTAGGATCTGCCCTGACCGGGGAGCAGTGTCTCTGACCCGGGATAGTTACAGATAGTGACGGTGTTTACACTGACCAGGGAGCAGTGTCTCTGACCCGGGATAGTTTCAGATAGTGACAGTGTTTACAATGACCAGGGAGCAGTGTCTCTGACCCGGGATAGTTACAGATAGTGACGGTGTTTACACTGACCAGGGAGCAGTGACTCTGACCCGGGATAGTTACAGATAGTGACGGTGTTTACACTGACCAGGGAGCAGTGTCTCTGACCCGGGATAGTTACAGATAGTGACGGTGTTTACACTGACCAGGGAGCAGTGTCTCTGACCCGGGATAGTTACAGATAGTGACGGTGTTTACACTGACCAGGGAGCAGAGTCTCTGACCCGGGATAGTTACAGATAGTGATGGTGTTTACACTGACCAGGGAGCAGAGTCTCTGACCCGGGATAGTTACAGATAGTCACGGTGTTTACACTGACCAGGGAGCAGTGTCTCTGACCTGGGATAGTTACAGATAGTGACGGTGTTTACACTGACCAGGGAGCAGTGTCTCTGACCTGGGATAGTTACAGATAGTCACGGTGTTTACACTGACCAGGGAGCAGTGTCTCTGACCCGGGATAGTTACAGATAGTCACGGTGTTTACACTGACCAGGGAGCAGTGTCTCTGACCTGGGATAGTTACAGATAGTGACGGTGTTTACACTGACCGGGGAGCAGTGTCTCTGACCCGGGATGGTTACAGATAGTGACAGTGTTTACAATGACCAGGGAGCAGTGTCTCTGACCCGGGAATGCATCTGTTATTGATGGTGAATGTTCTAATTGTGAGAAGCAAACTTTGGCCAGTGTTGTGTGGTGACCTCACTCCAGCGCAGGATCCCTGATCACACTGAGAACTCTAGACCTCCTTGTAATGGAATACATGGCGCTTGACCCCAGTGATCACAGACTGAGCAAGTGGTCATACTCACAGAATCTTCACCAGTTTCACTCAGGCCATTCCCTCCCTCATCAACTAAAGCCAGAGATTTTAGTGTCTGATTGATTTGATCATTCCACTGGTGAACGTTGGTCTCTCAGTGATCGGGGAGGCAGCTTCCAGAACAAGATCCTCCAGGGGCTTTACCAGGTCCGTATCATTGCTACAAGCCACATGATCCTCTATCATTCGTAGGGTTATGCACAGTGAGAAGGATTCAACTGGATGTTGTGTGACCACCCGTCCCCCTTGCTTACTGTGAGTTAACCAAAGCATGTCCTGGAGTGGCTTCCAGAGCTGGTTTATGCTTGGAACAGCAGCCCACACTCATCCACATGTTGTTCCCCATTCTGTCTCTGCTGAGGACCAGACCCATTCCTTCCTGTAGACCATCTCACTTGACTCTTGACACTTTCTGGTGGAGTTGGCCAGGTCACCAAGCGGACAGCCCAGTGTCACATGAAGTATCAAATTCATTTTTCACTCGTGGCACCTGGGCATTGCTGGCTTGCTGGCATATATCGCCTGTCCCTCATTGCCCCTGAGAAGGTGATGGTGATCTGCCTTCTGCATCCCATGTAGTGTAGGTTGACCCATGATGCCTTTAGGCAGGGAATTCCAGGATTTTGACCCAACAACAGTGAAGGAATAGTGATATATTTCAAAGTCAGGATGGTGAGTGACTTGGAGGGGAACTTGCAGGGAGTGGTTTTCCCATGTATCTGCTGCCCTTGTCCTTCTAGATGAAATTGGTTGTGGGTTTGGAAGGTGTTGTCTTGGGATCTTTGGTGAATTTCTGCAGTGCATCTTGTAGATAGCAGTAGCAGTGCGTACTGAACATCGGTGATGGAAGGAGTGGATGATTGTGGGTCTGATGCCAATCAAGTGGTTTGCTTTGTCCTGGATGGTGTCAAGATTCTTAACAGTTCTTGGAGCAGCACACATCCAGGCAAGTGAGGAGTATTTCAATTACTCACCACAGTATTCCTCGTTCCTGACCTGCTCTTGTAGTCACAGCCTTTTATGCGGCTAGTCCAGTTGACTTTCTGGTCAATGGTAACCCCCAGAATGTTGAGGAAGGGTATTCAATGATGGTAACACAACTGTATGTCAAGGGGCAGCAGTAAGATTGTCTTTTACTGAATATGGTCATTGCCTGGCATTTGTGTGATGCCAATATTCCTTGTCACTTGTCAGTACAAGCCTGCATATTGTCCAGATCTTGAAGAAACATCTGTGATGTTGTTGCCAGACTTGCTGAATTTCTCCAGTATTTTCGTTTGTGTTTCAGGTTTCCCAGCAACCATAGTTCTTGCTTTTATATATATTAGTATCCAGATCTTGCTGCATTTCAACCTGGACTGCTTCAGTACCTGAAGAGTCACAAATGGCATTCAAGAGACTGAGAGAGAAACACTGAGAACGAGAACACTGACTGGTTATGAGATTGGCAGGGCTGACCTTCCAACCAGCAGTGGGATAGTTCTCCAATATTAGAAAATCAGGGGTGGGGATAAAAATGGAGGATTTTGTGGGACTCTGAACCCCACAGAACCACCAAGCAAACTCTCACAGGAGGTCACCCCCATGTTGCTGAACCAGTGGCTAGAATTGGCGAGCAGACTGAGAAAGTGGTTCACATATTCAAGTGGTGATGGACGGCATTGAACAGGGGAGTGGTAGATCACTATTAGCTCCAGCGGCAGGTGGCAGTGCTGAGGAATGTCAGCAGGAGCAGTCTAATGAACATCCCGCTGGGAAATAAGTGTCTTTGGTGGAAACAGGGCTGATGGCATCTGGAACAGATCAACAAAGGATTACTGCGCACATTCTAACCTGCAGGCTTTGTTCAATGTACGTACTGTAAATACCGTGTCTCCACTTAATTTCTCTTCGTGTTTGCAATGAGTTGATGCCTATGGAATAAGGAATCCTTGCTACATGATCTTTGGATCTGCTGTGCATTGAAACTCATGGAAGGGATGAAAAGGTCCTAAAATGAGCAGCATAAACTGTGCAGTCAGCATTGAGAAGTCTTTCTGGTGGCTTTGCATTAACTCTCATAGGCAGACAGTCACTGCTTCATACTGCAACACATTGCATTCCAAGTCCCAGGGCAGGAAGGACACACAAATATAATCAGACTGAAACACGTATTGCACCTAAGTGAGATATAGAGCAACTTCAGTATCCCATATGTTCAGCACAGAGCCTTGAGACTACTTGGGGCTGGCACACATTTAGCATAAATCAGCCAAATATCTTTGCTGTATGCAGGTGTCCAGAAACAAAGATCAGGCCCTGGTCCACCATCTCGATTTTTTTTCAAAAAGAAGCTTATCCTGCCATCTGATGTGATTAATGTGCAGAGGCTGCATCAGTTCTTATTTAAATTCTTATTTAACATTCCATTAATCAGCAAATAATCACAAGCATCTGTTCACACGCTCAGTTCCAGCGAAGCCCTGTACCCGTTTTGCTTCAAGCAACGTTGTTTTTCTCCCAATTCCAAGACATAGAGGTTGCTTAATAAGGCCTGAGAGCATCTATAGTCATTTCGCAGTGTGTTTATATACGTCATTTAGTTGTGGCAGGCACAGAGAAGGGAACGCTTTGCTGGTGAACTCATTCTTCATAGATCAGGATTCAGTAGCAGCAAGGCTCATCATGCACTGGCCACACAAAGCCATCGCATTCAATAAATGATGAGCCTGCGAGGTATTTGATTGTGCAATTAGGTAGGAAACAGATGTTTACCACAATCTGTTAAGTTTTATATTTCACAGCAGACGGTGGTGATGCTTGCTTCCGATATGGAGAAAGGCATGTTATCCTAACGACAGGGTGAGGGAGAGTCTAAAACAAAGAAGTATCTAAAGTGACAATTTAGACGGAAGTGGCATTGAAAATATTTGTAGGCTTTCACTGGAATTCGACACCTGAATGTTTCGTGCCAGATAAACCCAGCTGCCGTGATTTACATTGACCCAAGTGAAACAAAAAAGAGGGAATTGTTCACACCTGCTGCTTCGAAGTCTTGTCCAAAGCTGTCGCAATGAATCACTCCCACACCTAAGCTAGATTATTACAGTGCTGTCTTCACTCTTTAAACTCGCCAGTGACATTTAGAAACACCTGCCTGCACTCTGAATGATTCACCATCTAGTTTAGCTTTAGCTGCAGTTTCTGAAGCAGATGCACAGAATGCTGGAAAAACTCAGCAGGCCTGCGGGGAGAGAAATGGAGTTAAGTTTGATTCTTTTGTCAGAATTCACAGAATCCCTACAGTGTGGAAGCAGGCCATTCAGCCCACACCAATCTTCTGAACAGCATCCCACCCTATCCCCTATAACCCTGCGTTTCCCATGGCTAACCCACCTACCTTCCCCAGCAAACCCCATCCTCTCTCTATTTATTTCCCAGCTCCCTTCCCCCTTCCCCATTTCTGAAGACGGGTCCTGACCCAGAATGTCAGCTTTCCTGCTCCTCTGATGCTGCCTGACCTGCTGTGCTCCTCCAGCTCTGCACTGTGTTTCTCTGACTCCAGCCTCGGCAGGTCTTACTATCTCCACCTCAGCTGTACATGTTTGTACTAGAGGGAGGAAACTCATGCAGCCGTGAGGAGAATGTACATACTCTGCACAGACAGTCGCCCAAGGCTGGGATTGAACACAGGGTCCTTGGAGCTGCGAGGCAGCAGTGTTAACCACTGAGCCACTGTGCCGCGCTGGTGAATCGTCATAGAGCATTGGCAATGTTAGCTCTGTTTCTTTCTCAGCAGGTGCTGACAGACTTGCCGAGTTTCACCAGCACTTCTTGTTTCTATTTCAATTTTTTTAAAATCCTTGTCAACTGATTAAGTTTATCATTGAAGCCAATCCAAATAGTGACAGCCCCCTATTCTGGAACCTGGCACACTCTCCCATCTCATGCAGGCATCAATTACTTCCACACACTAGCCCTACGCAGGGAGCAAGGATGAAAGTATAAGCAGGGAATATGAAGTAATCAGGCCAGCCATGATCTGATTGAATGGCATAATAGGCTTGAGGGGCCAAATGGCCTACTCCTGCTCATAACAAACTTATCCCTGTTCTCCCGAGGGTCAGGAGCTGAACATGGAACAGTTACAGTTCTGTGAGCTCTTTTTTGTGAATGGTCCTGCCCTTTTTTGCCCTCTGGTTTCCCCATCTAATTTTTTTTCGCAGATCGATTCATATGCTCCAATCAACTTAGTGGAATCAGACTCACGTTTTTCTTAAAATAAAAACAAATTTCAGCAACAAAGAAACCTGCATTTATGTAGCACCTTTTAACTTGGTACAATGGCTCGGGGATCTTTGCACACAACATCCATGAAAAGACAAGGGCAGATGAAAATTTGAAACAAGATCTAGGCTCCGAGGATTATTTTAACTGGGCAGGAGACAGCCAAATCAGATGCCAGCAGCTGAGGGTCACTGCCAGCAGTGGTAGAGGGCTTGCTACAGGAGGTCAGAACTGAACAAACACAGATTTGGTGAGATAACAAAGTGTGAAGCTGGATGAACACAACAGGCCAAGCAGCATCTCAGGAGAACAAAAGCTGACGTTTCGGGCCTAGAACCTTCATTCCCCTCTCTGATGAAGGGTCCAGGCCCAAAGCGTCAGCTTTTGTGCTCCTGAGATGCTGCTTGGCCTGCTGTGTTCATCCAGCTTCACACTTTGTTATGTTGGATTCTCCAGCATCTGCAGTTCCCATTATCACTGATACAATTTTAACCTCACTGCGAAGCCTCTTCCAGGGATGCCCTCTGATGAAGGGTCTAGGCCCGAAACATCAGCTTTTGTGCTCCTGAGATGCTGCTTGGCCTGCTGTGTTCATCCAGCTTCACACTTTGTTATCTTGGATTCTCCAGCATCTGCAGTTCCCATTATCACAGATCTGGTGAGTCTGTGCAGTTGATGGTGGTCAATATAAACAGCCAGGAGATGGGGAGAGCTGAGGCTTTGAACAGTGTCATGGTGGCTCAGTGGTTAGCACTGCTGCTTCACAGCACCAGGGATCCAGGTTTGATTCCACCCTCGGGTGACTGTCTGTGCGGAGTTTACATGTTCTCTGCGTGGGGGTGCTCTGGTTTCCTCCCACAGTCCAAAGATGGGTGGGTCGGCCATGCTGAATTTCTTTCAGTGTTCAGGGATGTGTAGATGAGGGGGATGTGTCTGGGTGGGATGCTGTGAGGTTTGTTGGGGACTTGTTGGGCCGAAGGGCCTGTTTCCACACTGTAGGGATTCTATGATTCTACGAAAATAAGGATGAGAATTTCAAAATCGAGGTGTTCCTATTCTGACAGAAAATATAGCCAGCATTTGGTGATGGGAGATCTCAGTGTGGTAGGTTCCAGGAAGCAGAAGCGACTCAGATTTACAGAGCCTGCAAGGCAGGGGGCTTCAACAGAGGAATCGAATCATTGAGATTGGAAGTCACAATGGTGTGGATGAGGGTACTTCCGAACGCAAGAGGATGAGGGAAGATTTTCTTGAGATGTATAAGAATAAGAGGAGACTGGATGAACACAAAGGTCTCCTCATGAGCTCTAACTTTTCTGTGCAAATATCCACAACACACCCTCTGGGGCAAGAGTGGAGACTGGCGATGTTACAAAGGAAAAGATGGGTGATGGAGTAAGGTATGAGTCTTTTGAGCTTGGGTTCAAAAGGTGCGCTTAATTGACTCCAGTTAAATTAAAGTGTTTTGCAAGAAATTAAACCAGATAAAGCGCATGGAATAATTAAAGAATTTATTAAGGAACACTTACCCTCGTGAACTGAAATATAGAAGATTCTGTCGTCCCTCTCTCTCCCACTGAGCCAAGTTAAGTGGTAAAAGTTTTGGATACAATTTATCTAGATAGACCATTTGAAACAGCCAGGAATAGCAGCATCAGAGTCAATGCCTATAAAGTCTGGAGGAAGCTAAACTGAATGCAGAATAATGTCAATATCCAGGCATATACTGGTGTTGAGTTTCTACTGAATCTGGCTGATATTGGTTAAACCAATGCAGAGATCAAAAGAATTGCAAGTGCTGGTTGCTTTTAGTTTCTGTAATCATTACAGCTGATTTAACACGCAAAGAAATTAATGCTAGAAAATGGAACTGAACTCAAGGTGAGACAAATCCCAGGCCAGAATAGTGAGACTTCTGAATTCCCACCAATATTTGAGAAGGTACTTCAAACTATGTTTTTCTTTGAGGTGCTTAGGCACTGAAAGGAAAGCTGATAAATTATTTTAAACATTAGAAGTATCTAATTTACTAAAGAAAGACTTGCATTTATATACAGTCCTCAGGACATTCTAAAGCACTTTACTAGTGAATGAAGTACTTCTGACTTTTGGATGCCACAGTAAGAAACTTGCTAACTATGTATTAATTGTGTTTAATTATATTCTGATGGTAGGTATTAAAGGGGGATTCATTTGAACTAACGTCTAATGTATGCAAGGGCATAGAGTCAGAGTCAAATGGCACAGAAACAGACCTTTTGGTCCAAACAAAATTTGGGGCGGCACGGTGTCTCAGTGGTCAGCACTGCAGCCTCACAGCACCAGGGACTCGGGTTCAATTCCCGCCTCGGGTGACTGTCTGTGTGGAGTTTGCACATTCTCCCCGTGTCTGCGTGGGTTTCCTCCGGGTGCTCCGGTTTCCTCCCACAGTCCAAAGATGTGCAGGTTAGGTGGATTGGCCATGCTAAATTGCCAATAGTGTTCAGGGGTGTGCGGATTATAGGGGGATGGGTCTGGGTGGGATGCTTCAAGGGGCGGTGTGGACTTGTTGGGCCGAAGGGCCTGTTTCCACACTGTAGAGAATCTAATCTAAGTCCATGTTGACTATAATTCCAAACCAAATAGTCCCACCTGCCTGCACTTGGCCCCTATCCCTCCAAACCTTTCATATTCATGTACTTATCAAACATATTTTAATGCTGTAGCTGTACCGACATCCACCACTTCCTCTCTAAGTTTATTTCCACACACAAACCTCTCTTTGTTTAAAATTTGCCATTCATATCATTTTAAAATCTTTCTCCTCTCACCTAAAAATGTGTCCCCTTGTCTTTAGATCCCCCACACTAGGGAAAAGACACTTACCTACCTACCTTACCTATACCCCTCATGATTTTATAAACTGCTATAACGACACCCCTCAGCCTGCTACACTTCAGTGAAAAATGTTACGGCCCATCCAACCTCTCCTTATAACTCAAACCCTCCATACTTGGTGACATCCTGGTAAACCTCTTCTGAACCCTCTCCAGTATAATAATATCCTTCCTATAACAGGGCAACCAGAACTGCACACAGTACTCCAGAAGAGGCCTCCCCAACATCCTGCACAATCTCAACATAACGTCTCAACTCCTATACTCAAAGGTCTGAGCAATGAAAACAAGCATGCTAAGTGCCTTCTTAATCACACTATCTGTAGGTAATGCAAATTGTAAAGAGTTGCAAACCTGAGCTCCTAGCTCTCTCTGTTCTACTACACTACCCAATTCCCACTTTTAATTGTACAAGTCCTGCCCTTGTCTGTTTTACCAAAATACGATACTTCACCTTTATCCAAATTAAACTCCATCTGCCACTGTCCATCCCTTTGACACTATTGATTAAGATCTCTTTTTAATCTTAGATGATTTTCTTCACTGTCCACTATACCACCAATTTTGGTGTCATCTGCATCTTGAGGCACAGTGGTAGTATGCCATAGACGGGTGTGACAGCATTAGAAGGTAATCACATTGCATGCCAAGTGTGCTTGGGCAGGGCACACTTGTACCTGTGGTACATTTGAAGTATTCTGTAACTGATGGGCATCATAGGAGTGGTGGGGTCATCAGTGGTAAAACATGAGGTGCATCACTTGAAACTTTTCTTGTTACAATGTATAAATGTACCCCTTTCAAATGTAATATTCAGTTCCTCTTTACTGGCTACCTTCAGATTGATTTGAAAGAAATATATTAGGTCTGAATTAAACTTTGGTTGTTGGTTTAGGAGATGCTTACTTGTGATCCACAATCTATAAGCAAATGCTTACAAATATGTGTAAATGTTAGCTCCAGTTACATCCTTCAACAACGGGCTTTCCGGGAATAATACAAAACTGATTGAACACCAGTGAAATTAATAAATGGTTCACTGTAGTTCTTAAAGTCATTTTGAGTAAATTAAATCCACGTTGTTCACAGTGGATGAGTGGATCTTTAAAAACCAGTTTTGGTTCTGCAATAAAACAACACCAGGCTACTATGCTCAAATGAGTACTTCTTCAATTCAAGACGGGAAAAAAAACTGTTACACTGCGTGATTGTTCTAGTCCATGGAAGATTTCATGATTATGTAAATGAGTTTGTGTGGAAAATTGATTCATAATTTCACTAGTACAGTAAAAGGGTGTAATTTTAAGCATAGCTTCTGGCCCAGAGTGTCAATTTCTCCTAAAATGGAAACTTTACTCTTAGTCATTATGGCTCTTTAAAGAGGAACCTGACCAGCCCGTGAGAGAAGAGGGCAGTTGTAGAGGGTAAGTAGCTTGTTAGCCTGACCATAACGTGTCACGGGAAACCACAAGTACCCGGGTTGCTTAACTGGGGAAAGATTGAGAATTGAAAAGGAATTTCCCTGTCATTTCTTCTTTGGCTTGGGCACCTGTCTTTTTCTTGGCTCATCTCACACATTGCATCATTAGAGGGTGCCATGCTTGAATAAACACTCAAACTGGTGTGGTAATAAACAGCTGCTATTATTCTCCAAACCTTCCAGCACATTTCCCATCAAACACAAGAGGACAGGACGGTTGCTGCAATGTGGTTACTCCCAAAGGGAAGCCACCTAGTGTTGAGTTATCAAAATATTATTTCCAACACCATTTTATTACCAGAATACACAATTTCTGTCTCTCACTCACATGCACACTGTCTCCCCCACCACCCCCATTCTCTCTCTCCCTCTCTCACACGCACACATTCTCAACTCAACTCAACTCACACTCACTCTCTCTCACACTCCCTCTCACTCACACTCTCACTTACACTCTCACTCACACTCTCTCTCTCACACTCTCACTCACACTCTCTCTCACTCACACTCTCACTCACACTCTCTCTCACTCACACACTCTCTCTCTCATACTCGCACTCACACACTCTCTCTCACACTCTCTCACTCCCTCTCACTCTCTCACTCTCTCTCACTCTCACACACTCTCTCTCTCTCACACACACACATTCTCAACTCGTCAACTCAGACTCACTCTCTCTCACACTCCCTCTCACTCACACTCTCACACACTCTCTCTCTCACACAATCTCACTCTCACTCCCTCTCACTCTCTCACTCTCTCATTCTCACACTCTCTCTCTCACTCTCTCTCACTGTTACACTCTCACTCTCTCTCACTCTCTCTCTCACTCACACTCTCTCTCACACTCTCTCTCTCTCACACACACACACACACACACACACACACACACACACACACACACACACACACGCACACACAGCTGCTGGCTTAGATGCTGTGGCTAAGAACTCAATGAGCTCTGATCAACTCAGGTCAAAGAAAATTGGGTTGATTCCAATGTGGTGTCCTTGACAGAGATTCCTCAATCTCCTTCTAGTTTCCTTCAGTACTCTGGGATAAATGCCAAATGCCCCTGGGGACTTCTTGTTTCCAAACACTTTGAGTAAGCCTGGGATTTCCACCACATTTCTATTGACGCTACTAATCTTCCCTGGAATAAGTCTATTTAGAGAGGGAACATTGCCAGTATCTTCTCTTGTGATGGTGTTAAAAAGGGTCTTCACATTTCCTTAAGGGTGGCACAATGACTCAGTGGCGAGCACTGATGCCTCACAGCAGCAGGGACCGGGGTTCGATTCCACCCTTGGGTGACTGTGTGGAGTTTTCACATTTCTCTCTGTCTGCGTGGGTTTCCTCTGGGTGCTCTGACTTCCCTCTAAAGTCCAAAGGCGTGCAGCTTAGATGTATTGGTCAGTCTAACTTACCCGTACTGTTCAGGGATGTGCAGGTTATGTGTGTTAGCCATGGGAATTGCAAGGCTAGAGGGAAAGGGTAAGGGTAGGGGTATGGGTCTGGTAAGGGTGCTTTTGGAGTGTCAGTGCGGACTTGTTGGGCCAAATGTTTCCACCCTGTAGGGATTCTATAATCTATGGATCCCACTGTCAAATTGACAGAATCTGGGCAGTGCTTTTGTTGTATGTACTCTGTATGTGTTTGTGTAAGCCAATGGTGGAATAACATGTGCTCCTCAAAGGGATTGCTGAAGGCTGCCAGAAACCAGATATATTCTAGTTTGACTCATTCTAATGTGGAGCTAGGAGGAGCATCAGTGATCTTTCTGACTGCAATGCACTACTTGCCTGACCTTGGCCTCCTTCCAGGACTAATATGCATAGGTCCCTGCAGTCGAACTATATTGGGATGTCCAGTTGGTGGCCAAACCTCATCAGTGTTATGTAGATAAGTCCCAGGCAGGTCATCTTAATTTCCGGACATACGCTGTAAGACCTCGCCCTGCTGCACACTGATTTCCTGCATAAACAAATTTCCCAACCAATGATTTCTATTTTGCACATTGATGTCACTCTAATGTTTGTTCACGGCTATTCAGTCTCCTGTCTCTTTTGTGCCAGGTTTCATTGCTTTGAAGCTATCCCCATTCATTTGGCGCTCATATTTAGTTTGATGTTTACTGTTACATGAGCATCCAGTACTTTGTATTCCTGTGCCCTTTAGAATCGTTTTCCTCTGTGCACACTGGTAGACAACTTGTCCTCTCCTTGATAAAAGTGCTGTGAATGCTGGAGGTGCAAAGTGAAAACAGGCCATGCTGAAGAAGCCCCACCATTATGACACTGCAATGTCAACCAGGTTGGAGTGGGACTCGAACTCATCACCTTCTGACAGCTGCTCACAAACTGAGAGAGCAGCTAACTGAGCAGACGATGGCCAGACAAGACTAGACTAAATATCCAACAGCTCCATTCCCACATATGCCTACCATATTGCTCACTTGACTTGCCACATTGTCTGGGAACAAACAGACTCTTCATTATAAGAGCACTTGACTGTTTGTCAACCAATTCTCTTAACAGACAGGAAAGATGCTACTGTTGTTATCAGTGATATTAGGGCTGGATGCTGACTGGCCAAAACAGATTGGGAAGAGTAACATGGAAGGCGAGCTTGTAGAGTGCATTGGGAATTGTTTCTTAGATCAGTGCATTATAGCATCTACCAGTAAACGGGCAATGCGTAATGAAGTAGGATTACTGAAGAGATCTCTTAGTTAAGGATCCTCTAGGAAGTAGAGATCATAACATGTTGGAATTTCAAATTCAGATTGAGAGAGAGTGGCTTGAGTCTCAACTCAGTGTGGTCAAATTAACTTTCACAGGTATGAAGAGTTGTCTGAAGTGGACTGGGAAAATAGACTCTGGGGAAAATCGGTGGATGAGCAGTGCCTGACATTTAGTAGATATTTCATACTGCTCAGCAACAATTTATTCCAGTTAAAAAAGACTCAATGAGAAGCACAAAATCACTCATCATTAATGATGGGCATTGTAATTAGAACATGGTCAACCAGGTTGGACCTCATAGAACATGAGCTCCCTGATTGGGGTTACTAACCTGGTTCAATCAGGGAGTCCTGGCTGATGGATATAGAATCAGTATGGTGTGGGAGCAGGCCATTCAGCCCATCAAGTCCACATTGAGTCTCTGAAGAGCTTCCACCTAACCCACCCCCTTGGCCTACAACTTTGCATTTCCCATGGCTACTTCACTTAACCTGCACACTATGGGGCAATTTGGCATGGCCAATCCACCCAACCTGCACATCTTTGGACTGTGGGAGGAAACCAGAGCATCTGAAGGGGCACACATGAGACAGAGGGAGAATATACAAGCTCCACGCAGACAGCTGCCTGAGGCTAGAATCGAACCCAGGTCCTTGGTGCTCTGAGGCAGTAGCACTAATCACTAAACCACCCTGCTCCCCCTACAGTCAGGAGTGTTAGGGGTTCTGCTCACTCTAGGAGCTGGCTCTGAGCTGGCTTGGTCAGTGTCATGTAAATGAAGGGTGACTTGGTGACAGGATACCAGTTTTTTTGAGAGTTATTTTAGTGGTTATCAAGGAGAGTTTCCAATCAAGCGTAAGGCATACAAAGTTAAAACGTCCTAAAGATAACAGATGAGAGAGGTGCTATTGAAAGGGTAGAACTTGTAACAGTCTCTATCATAAGAGACAAAATATGTGACAATTTAGTGGGACTGAAGGTAAACAGGTTGCCATGATGCATCAAACAGTTTTAAAGGAAGGGCCAATGGAGAAAGTGAAGGCATTGTTCAAAATATTACATGACTGTCTGGATTCCAGGAGTGTTTCAGCCAAATGGAAAGCTGCTAATGTTCAAAAAGGGAGGGACTCAGAAAGCAAGAAACTAGAGGCCAGTTAGTCCAACGCCTGTCATTGTTAGAGTCCATTATTAAGGAAGAAATAATAAGGCATTTAGAAAACCTTAATACATTCAAATAGAATCAACATGGTTTTGTAGAACCGAAATTGTGTTTGGCAAATTGGTTGAATTCTTTAACGATGTAGCAAGCAGAGTTAATAAAGGGGAATCGGTCAATGTGGTGTATTTGGAGTTCCAGAAGGTACCATATAAACATGATATAGGACCTCGCTGTAGTGCAGGTAAGGTATTAGCATTGTTTAAGGGTTAGTTAACGAACAGAAAACAGAGTCAGGAATAATGGGTATTTTCAGGTTGGAAAGATGTAACCAGTAGAGAGCCACATGGGTTAGTTCTAGAGTCTAATTATGTACTATCATTGGGGGAAGGAGTAGAGTGTAAAGTATCCAGATTTACTTATGAGAGAAATATAGGTGAGAGGATATGTTAGATTGATGACTAAGGAATCTGCAAGGAGATATAGATAGGTTGAGTGAATGGGTTAAAAACTTGGCATTTAAGGTATGAAAGTATGAGGCAATGACAGAAAATATCAATTATTTAAATGGGAGAGCCTGAAAAAGCCACAGCAAAACAAAAAACAAAAATGTTAGCATGCCAGTACAGCAAATGATTAAGAAACAAAATAGAGTTTTAGGATTAATTGATGGGTGGGGAGGGGAGGTTGTTGGAGTTTAATTAAATGGGAAAGTTTTGTTTCAATGTAACAGGGTGTTGGTGAGGCAGCAATTCGAGTACTGTACCCAGTTTTCCAGTTTTATTGAACCGAACTGAATTAGCTTTACTGTCACATCTACTCACATGAGAATGGAGAAAAACGTATGGGTCCCAGCTTAGGTACAAAGGTAATTATGTATGGAATCTTGATATGAAGCAGAAAAATAAAAGAAACAAAGTCAAAAAGTTGAACATTTCAGTTAAACATGACATTTTAGTCTCTGTACGTCACAAGGTATACTAGCACTGGGTCCAGTTTAAAAGTGATTCACTAGGCTGTTTCCTGAGATGAAGGGATTGATTTATTAAGAGCTAAACAGGTTAGGTCTTTATTCATTAGAGTTTGGAAGAATGAGGGGTGATCTGATTGAAACGTAAAAACTGTTTGAGAGAGTATGACAGGGTAGATGTTGAGGCAATGTTTCCACAAATGCAGGAATCTCAATAGAAGAAGGGGACACTTACTTCAAACAGAGATGTGAATGAATTTCTTCTGTCAGCAGGAAGTGAACATTCTGAATTTTTCAGCCCAGAGAGTTGATCCAGAGGGGATTAGGCCAGACCTAGTCTAATCCAGTGTGGAGAAGGGGTGGAGTCACATTGGGTACAGTAGTGAGCAAGTGATATGAGGTGGTGTTGGATGGGACAGTGCTTTATGGTTGTTAGGTCCAGTAACTCACATCCTGACTCCCCAAAACCTGTCCATCATCTACAAGGCACAAGTCGAGAATGTGATGGAATACTCCCCACTTGCCTGGATGGGTGCAGCTCCAACAACACTCAAGAAGCTTGACATCATCCAGGACAAAGTGGCGAGCTTGGTTGCCCATCTACTACCTTCAACATTCACTTCCTTCACCACTGATCCACAGTGGTAGTGAATCATACCTACAGGATTCATTGCAGCAACTTACCAAGGATCCTCAGGCAGCACCATTCAAACCAAACCCCTCTACCATCTAAAAGGACATTAACAATGAGCATTTATACTTCATCAGAGACTCCTCCCACACTTCCTCATCTCATCTCATCCCATCACCAACTCTTAATATTTTCTCCCTCATGTACAGTCCAGCCAGGACTTGTGTTCAGGGTGTAGGTTCAAGGGGCAGAATGGCCTTCTTCTGTTGTTATCTGCCTAAGCAAGATTACAAGAAAGATCAATTTAAGGTCCAAGATATGACCATTAAACTTCAATAATGATGTTTTTGTACATTCCTACAGTAAGGAAAATTAGAGTGGATATTAAATATTGTCTTAATCAATAATGCCCACATTCTGCAAGAAAATAAAATGCTCCTGTTCCCGTTTTTTAGTAATAGTGCTGGAGCCAGTGCTGGAGTCAGTCTAAAACAGACAACTTGGTGATGTGGATGACACTGCCATGGCCTCACATGCAATGGCATTTGGCAAGACCATGGCTCATTTGATTGTAGCATCAAATCCACATTCTTGCCAACACTAATGCTCTTTGTCTCCCTTGTTAATCCAGAATTTGTCCAGCTCTGCCTTAAACAAAAGAAATAGGAGCAGGAGTGGGCCATCTGGTCCAACAAGCCAGGTCGGCCATTTAGTAAGATCATGGCTGATCTTTTCATGTACTCAGTTCCATTTACCTGCCTGCTCACCATAACCCTTAATTCCTTTACTGTTCAAAAATATGTCTATCTTTGCCTTAAAAACATTCAACAAAGTAGCCTCAACTGCTTCACTGGGCAGATGTAAAATCCTTTGGGTGAAGAAGTTCCTCCACAACTCAGACTGAAATCTGCTTCCCCTTATTTTGAGGCTATGCCCCCTGTTTCCAGTTTTACCTGTCAGTGGAAACAGCCTCCCTGCTTCTATCATATCTATTTCCTTCATAATTTTGTATCTTTCTATAAGAGCTCACCCTTATTCTTTTAAATTCCAATGAATATGGTCCCAGTCTACTCAATCTCTCCTCAGAAACCAACCCTCTTAGCTCCAGAATCAACCTAGTGAATTTCTTCTGCATCCCATCCAGTGCCAGTACATCCTTTCTAAAATAAGGAGACCAAAATTGTATACAGAAAAGCATACTACCAATTCACACCACTCTGAGAGAAAATAAAATCTCATCATCTCCAGTTGAAATTGTTTCCTAGTCTCTAGTCTCCCCCACAAGAGGAAGCATCATTTCAGTCTGAATTCTATCAATTTTATGCCTCACCTTTCATTCTTCTGAATTCCATTCAATACAGGCCTAACCTGTCCAGCCTTTTTTCATAAGACAACCCCATCATTGGAAGCATCAACTGAGTAAACCTTCTCTGAACTGCAAATACAATTGTGACCCTACCTGAATTGGGAGCAGTACTGAATATAGTGCCCTCCCCTGACAATGTCCTGGATCGTTGCAGCAAAACATGCTGGCTTTTATATCCTATTCCCCTTGCAATGAACAATAACGTACAATTTGCCATCCTAATTACTTGCAGTGTCTGCATACTAATGTCATCACTAATGCACCACTGTTTGGAGATACTGCACCATTGAAAGAGATAATGGTTGAGGTTGTAGCTGGGGGGAGGGATGAATGTGGAACATTATCTAAACAATGGTACTTCTTCCATTTCTGTTGAATCTAAACTGATACAAAAGGGAAAGGGGTTGAGTGTAAGCTCCTTCCAATAATTTACGAAGGAATAAGGGTCAAAATATCAAATGTAAAGCTAGCTGGTACGAGGCAGTGAACAGACCGGCTAAAAACTTAACTGCCCAGTACAAAACCACTCTTCACTGTGATAAACCATCAGTATGTTTGCAGGAACTGGAATTTCCTGACAATAGGAATGCATTATTGGTAGCCAATTACCATCACTTAACTATGGCTCACATGCAGGATTGACCTTTGAACATTTCTTGAAACTAATGGAGTACTAAATGGTCATTGACCTGGTGGAAGACAACACTCAGTGGAAAAGTTCTAGCTCTGAGACACAAGAATTTGGGTTTGCACCCTCATTTGTGAAATTTAATTACAGGACTCAGGTTGTACTTAATTGAATTAAGGAAGTTAGAATTTGGTGTTTGTTATGTAAAATGTTAAGCGGAAAAGCAGTACGAGGTCCCTTTAAAAGATGATGTGCATTTCCTATGCTTGGAGATTCAAAAAAGATGTCTGTGCACAGCAGCTTGTGGGTTTGTAGATGCACAGAGAGCACTCAAATTGAAACATTTGCATCAAAAGTCCAAGCAATTGTTTTGTTTTGTGACCAAGACAACAAGTTTTGAATTTTGGCAAACATTTTGAACCACGCACTAGTTACCAAATCTGATGGTTTTGATGACAAAGGGCCAATCCTATTGTAAGAAATTGATAGGTCAGAGGGTTAGATAGGGTGGATAGGGAGAGCCTTTTTCCTAGGATGGTGACTTTGAGCACAAGGGGGCATAGCTTTAAATTGAGGGGTGAAAGTTATAGGACAGTTGTCAGAGGTAGTTTCTTTACTCAGAGAGTAGTAAGGGAATGGAACGCTTTGCCTGCAATGGTAGTAGATTTGCCAACTTTAGGTACATTTTAAGCCATCATTGGACAAGCATATGGACGCACATGGAATAGTGTAGGTTAGATGGGCTTCAGATCGGTATGACAGATCGGCACAACATCGAGGGCCGAAGGGCCTGTACTGTTCTGTAATGTTCTATGTTCTATGTTCTATGTTGACATCGTTGTATCTCCTTTGTCACCAGAAATTTCCTGTGCAAGCTGGGAGGTGATAGCATGACATGGTTGTGAAGGTGTAAGTTGTAAAGGAATTAAGGAAGTTAGAATCTGGTGTTTGTTATGTAAAATGTTAAGCAGAAAAGCAGTACGAGGTCCCTTTAAAAGATGATGTGCATTTCCTATGCTTGGAGATTCAAAAAAGATGTCTGTGCACAGCAGCTTGTGGGTTTGTAGATGCACAGAGAGCACTCAAATTGGAACATTTGTATCAAAAGTCCAAGCAATCGTTTTGTTTTGTGACCAAGACAACAAGTTTTGAATTTTGGCAAACATTTTGAACCAGGCACTAGTTACCAAATCTGATGGCTTTGACGACAAAGGGCCAATCCTATTGTAAGAAATTGATAGGTCATCAAGAGTGTAAAAGAAGGGGCAATTGGGCAAAGAGTGAGAACTAACTGCTATCTGGCAGAGTTAACAGCTCTCAGCTCTCGAGAGAATAGCTGGCTCTCACAGTCTCCCCTAAGTCTTAGAGAAAGCACTGTACAAATCAAAGGTACCAACGGCACAACTAGTTAATATTTAGGGCCGCACGGTGACTCAGTGGTTAGCACTGCCAGGGATCCAGGTTCAATTCCACCCTCAGGTGACTGTCTGTGTGAAGTTTGCACATTTTCCCCGTGTCTGCGTGGGTTTCTTTTGGGTATTCTAGTTTCCTCCCACAGTCCAAAGATGGGCAGGGTAGGTGGACTAGCCATGCTAAATTGCCTGTAGTGTCCAGGGATGTTTAGGTTAGGTGAGTTAGACATGGGATATTAGGGGAGTGAGTTTAGGTGGGATGCTGTTTGGATGGTCGGTGTGGGCTTGTTGGGCTGAATGGCCTGTTTGCACGCTGTAGGGATTCTATGATTTCTGATAAAACATTCGATGGAGAAGGCACAGAACATTCCAGAAGAGGTAACTTGACAATTTCAAGAGACTTTTTTTATTATTTTGTTTTATACAAGTAGGACTTGTATTTATTGGAACAGCATACCATTAGAATCTTGTTTTAATTGGGAACGTTAGTAGTTAGAAGGGATTTATTTGGTTTGTTAATAATTTAGTTAATTTACTTACTGTTAGAGCTGGATAAATAAATTGTAATGTGAGTGTCGGGGTTTATTTTGTTTAAGCATAAGAAGTTGCTGAAAGTCAGGTTACACCAACTTTTACACCTTTTTAACTGATTAGAAGGAGAGACATCCCTCTGGTTTTTTTTTCAGTTTTAGTTCTCAGAGATGGGTCAACTTCAACATTATAACAACATACCCCACCACCCTACACAACTTTATACTGCAATGTCAGGCAGCTTCTTCCTTGCTTTGAAAGTCGTGGGGAGGGAAGACATTCCAGCGATTGTTTGAAGCGGTAAAATAAACTCGTCTTCTTTGAATAATTGCCGAGGGATCTCGCTGAGAGGGCAGATAAGACAGCTATGACAGTGCTGTGCTCCTTCAGCATTGAATTGAATGATGTACCTTGGGTTACATGCAACCTTTCGACCCACAAACAAGGACTGAGGTAAACCTGTTACCTACAAGCGATAAATGTTTTGCTCCCAGCCACATTTCTACACATTCGGTTCATCGTGTGTTAAGAACTGTTCCTTAGCCTTTGCAATTCTTGAATTTACATTCTCCTATGATGTGATTCACTTTGAAGTAAAATACGTCCAGTTTATCTTTCATACCCCATTTCATACAGTATATGCAGTCTCCTTCAGTTTTTGCACCATTAATACAAGTCTTATTTCTGGTCTCCTAGCATTCATTTAGAGTCCATTGCCTCACCTTTGCTTGAGTAGAATTGCACAGTGTATTTGAATAAGAAACATCCTGGTTTAATAAAACTTGGAAAGAACATTACAAGGAAAAGAATGGATTGCTCAGAGGAGAGATTGGTCGTTTCGAGCAAGACATCACAGAAATAATAATCAGTAATGACATACTATCAGCACACACTGTGTAAACAAGTTGCTAACGGTAACATTACTGGGTTTAAGCCACTAACAGAACTAAATTTACCTGTGTTTGGGTAGATCCACTTGGGCAGTAACCTTTTCTGAATTAGAACTCAAGTTAATACATTCCAAAATGGAATCGTACATCAACTAAAAGGGAGTATTTTATAGAATTGTACAAGATTATGAGATGGTAGAGAAACAAAGGCTGTTTTCATTAGTTGATGATATTGGAGGCAGAGCAGTGAAGGTCATTGGGTTGAATTCAGGTATGGAGGGATTTTCTTATGAGGAGAGGCTGTGTAAGCTGGGCTTGTACTCATTGGAATTTAACAGAATGAGCGGAGACCTCATTGAAACATAAATGGCTCCACAGAACCAGACAGGTAAGGCGTTTTCTGACGCGGAGAGATAGTTTCCACTTGTAGAAGAGTGTAGAGTCAGACGACATTATCTCGGAATAAGGAATCATGCATTTGCAAAAAGAGATGAGCAGGATTCCTTTTTCACTCCGAGGCTAGTGAATCTTGGGATTCTTTACCCTAGAGGGCTGATGAGGATGGATCGCTAAATATATTCGAGGTTGAGTAAGACAGATATTTAATCAGTGAGGGAACCAAGGGTGTGGGGATAAGGCAGGAAAGGGATTTGACGATTGTCAGATCAAACATGAACTCATTGAAAGATGGAGTGAACTCGATGGGCTGAATGGCCTACTTCTGACATATGTCTTACCATGGTTTACAGATGAGGGAACAGATTTAAGGTGGCGGGCAAGAGAAACAAGGGAATATGAGATGAACGTTCTTAAGAAATGTGGCATGACAGATGGATGATTGATGCAAAGGCAACTGGAAAGGCACTTGGAGGAAATAAATTTCCAGGTCAACAATAATACTGCATGCAATTCTGGTCTCCCTGCTATAGGAAGGACGTTATGAAACTTCAAAGGGCTCAGAAAAGACTTACAGGAATTTCACCAGGGTTCGAGGGTTTGAGCTATAAGGAGAGGCTGAATAGGCTGGGGCTATTTTCCCTGGAGCATCACAGGCTGAGGGCTGACCTTATAGAGGTTTATAAAATCAGAGAGAAAATAAGACAGATTGGATTGTGGCACAGAGGACCAGCATGGACTCAATGGCCCAAATCACCCCCTTGTGTGCCATAATGACTCCGATTTTTGACATATAGCAACTGTTATAACACAGGAATCAAATTTCCAGTCAGCAATGTGACAATGACTAGTTTTTTTTAATGGTGCTTAGATGATTAATTTAGACCAGACATGAGGGCGTAACTCTTCTGGCCCTCTTTGGAACAGTGCCATTAGCTGCCTTGGACAAGAGAACAGGGTCTATTTTGACATCTCACCCAAAAGTCAGCGCCACCAACAGTGCAGACCTCCCTCAGTTCTGCACTCAATCTAGACTGTTGTGCCCAAGTTGAGAAGCTGGTTGTACAACTTGATCATGTTGATGTAAGGGTGCTTCCCACTGAGCCACAGTTAAAACACTCAGGAGCAGTGAGAGAAATTATGTGCCCTTCTGCTTTTCTGTTTCTGGGATTGCTTTCCACCCTACACCCTACCCCTAAATTTTAACCATGAACTGCTTCAGTCAAGCCCCTAAAACAATGCACTTTTGGTCCTTATGAAATCAAAGACAGCAACCCTGAAGGAGGGCTTAAGACCCACTAAACCTGCACAACTTCTTTCGAAAGAAATCCAATCAGTCCTACCACCTCCCATCCCCTGATTTGTGCTTTATCTTTCACCAATTTATTCAGTTTCCTCTTGAGCACTAATTTGAATCTGTATCTGCCTCAAAATCTTAGAGGAGGCATAACTTTTTCTGCAAACCCTAGCCACTCTTCATGCAAAAGATTTTTCCACCTTTGGTTATTTTACTTCCTCAATGGAAATCAACCTGAGCCACTTGATTATCGATCTTTCAGCCATTGGAAACAATTCCTTTTTTGCCCAGTGAAAAACTTTCAAATTTTACAAATATCAGGCCTCTTGGCCTGAGGGACAACAACATCAACTTCTCTATTCCTCATCACTGAAGCCATTTTTGGAAATCTCTTCTGATCCCTCTGCAGGGCATTCGCATCTTTCCAGTGCCTGGAATCTGAAATCTTTGTTACATTTCTTTCACAGACTCTGCAAAACGTCTATACTTTTAGAGGCTATGCCCCTCTTTCGAAGGCATAGATTTCAGTAGCCTACATAGCAGAGTAAATTTTACTGGGATGGGAAATGCATTAAACATGTATTACAGTAATTTTGTGCAACTGGGTGAAATGGAGTCACTGTTAGAAACATTGACATTCTATCATCATTACTCAAAAAGTAAGTGAAATAATTGAATTCTATCTGTCACCTATGGAAGCTGTATAGGTCATGGTACTGTAACAGTGAAGGGCAATGGTTACCACTGTAACATTCTGTTCCTCTTTTCCTTTTAGGCTATAAACTAGAAAGTTAAAGTAGAATGGCCTTATAGCTAATCATATCAGGAGAACTTTTGCAGCTTGAAGTTCAAGTGGGATTACATGTGGGCACGTCAGCTACACAAATTTATGTTACCTTTTAGGGCAGTGGGGTGGATACTAAATGAAGTGGGCTAGCACCAGGAATCCTTGAGTTCAGGAAAAAGCTGCCTGACAGCAGCCTTTGGTTTGGTCCAGCTGCAGTTTGTTACAGATTTAACAATTCTGTCAATTTAAGAGATTATTTTCTTCTGCCTTTTTTGTTTGTGGAGAGACTGTAAGGCAGAGGAGTGGAGCTGGTTGCTGCAGCCAACCTGGTTACTGAAGTCAACTAAACAGCGTGGGAGGCCTTCAGACTTTTTTAATGAAGCGTGAATGGGTGTGGCCAGATCTCACAGAACAGGATGTCTGATGGGAATTAGAAGCTATTGGAGTCTTAAAAGTGTTGGAAGTTTCCGTGAATGTTTCCTGGCTGCTATTCTCTCTAAATGTTCTCTTGATGTTTTCCTCCTGGACAGGGGAACTGTGTGTGAGAAGCTGTGTCTGAATTTTCCTTTCTTTTTTGCCAAAGAGTGTGTTTATGGGATGTTACTATACTGTAATAGTTAATTAGTAGTAGTTACTATATTTTCCAACAGAGTTAAGTTATTCTAAATTCCTCTTTCTTTGGTTGTATTTTAAGCATAGTGTTTAAATGAATTGTGTTTTGCACAACATCGAGTAGTTTGATCAATCGCATTGCATCTGGAACAGATACTTTACATTTAAAATAAGAAAAAGTTAGCTCTTAGCTGCCTTTTTAGAATATTTGGGAGGGATCTGTCTGGTCCATAACACAGATCTATGAGTGCAATGCGTTCAGCGACATCCTGTAGACTGGAATCAAGAAGCATTCTGCACCATCTCTTTCAGTGAGTGAAAAGGCTTGAAGATTCTGAAAAGAAAGTGTTCTAACACAAAAAAAAGGACCTCAGTCCACCTGATCAACTATGAAATCAAAGACTGGCCATCATTCTGTAGACAACATTGTGTTGTCATCACCAAAAAAAATCGAAAGAACTGTGAGAATTAATTCACCCCACTCTTATGGAACCTTGAATTGTAGAATTTGATATACCTGGTTTATATATTCCTTTGCATTATATTTGTGTTAAGCTAGTTTTTTTGTCTTTTTTTGTGCATTTGTATTTATGTTTTAAAGGGATATAGCTTTAAATTCTTTTTCCCATCTGTTAAAGAATAACTGTTTACAATACATAGTTATTTTCCTGTTAATGACAAAACCCGGTATGATTACTTTCATCCTGAACAGCAGACCATCAAGCAGGTTTATCACCTTGGTGGTTTAATAGCCGACACAAGTTCAGGGTACTGGGGGCGTGGAGTTTAAAAGAGATGTGTGAGGCATGTTTTTCACACAAAGTGCCTGGAATGTGCTGCCAGAGGAGGGGGTAGAAGCTGACACAATAGCAGCATTAAAGAAAGACCTGGATAAATACATCAATAGGAAGGGAATAGAGGGCTATGAATCCTGTAGGGAAGGCAGTTTTCGTATGGAAGGGCAAAATGTGTCAGCGCAGGCCTGGACGGCCGAAGGGCCAGTTACTGCACTGTATTGTTCTTTGTTCTCTGCTTTTAATTGGGTACTTACACACTAATGACAGCATTACAGAATATTGGAACTTGCTTATAGGCTCACTCTTTCCAATTTAGTTGTGACAAAAGTTTGGGTGCCTGGGATCTATGAGCACAGGCAGCATAAG
Source organism: Stegostoma tigrinum (assembly GCF_030684315.1). Taxonomy (NCBI): domain Eukaryota; kingdom Metazoa; phylum Chordata; class Chondrichthyes; order Orectolobiformes; family Stegostomatidae; genus Stegostoma; species Stegostoma tigrinum. Next base: position 47,240,895 of record NC_081378.1, read on the forward strand.
ATTCACCATAAATTAAGATTCATTGGTAAAGGACAAATACCCGGTTTCTCATGCTACAAAATAAGATGAAACAACTAAAACTGCCCTGCAGTTGGAAGAACTCTGATGGAGTTACAGGAATTAACAAAAACCAGGCTGATGTAACTGATATATGACTTAGAAAAGGAATTATCTGCCACAGCCAACACCACAAATATACTTGAAATTTTGGCAAAATGTCGGGAACTAGTTGAAATAAAGGAGAGACTGGGTATGCCAAGTGGTAGTTATTTGAGCTAACAAGAAGTCAGTCACTAAATATATTCAAGAGAACGATTGATACATATTTAGATATTAAAGTCATCAAGGGGTAGGGAGAGAATGCAGGAATGTGGTGTTGAGATAGAGGATCAGCCGCAATCATAATGCACAGCAGAGTAGATTCGATGGGCTGAATGGCCGTCTCCTCCGCCCAGTTCCCATGCTTCTAATTCAATGACAGTTAAAGCAGCTTGAACACGGAATAGAATTGGGGTAGCCTGACACGGGAAAGGAGGTTTAAAATCAGGAGATGGGACATGAAAAGACATGAGCTTGAGGGGGAGAAAAGACTGAAAAAGAACAAGCTTATCAGAGAGAGTCAAAAAATAGGAGTGGATCTTTCAGACCAACGAATCTATGAAGCCAGTTAACAAACTCACGGCTCATCTGCTTGTGGCTTTAACTCCATTTTAGTGCCTGTGGCCCCCAATATTTAGAGATGCAAGAAGCTAATAGGTATTTCTTGTACACACGAAGAGTGATGGGTAGAGTGTTTTCTCACAATAAACATTTGAGGCATAAACCATCATGCCTTTGAGAGAGAAGCTAGATGAATACTCGAGCAGAGGAAGATGCAGAGTTATAGGGAGAGAACAAGGCTCTTGGGTTGGTTGTAAACTGTTCTATGGCGAGCACAGAGACAATGGGCCAAACACCCTTCATCAGCCCTTTAATCTTTCAAAGTATTAGAAGGTCCAGTGAAAAGAAAACGGAGCAATGGAGCTAGTGCTGCCAGGCTAGTAAACAGTGGCCCAGGCAAATGTCTGGGGATAGTGGTTCAAATCCCATGATGGTGGCCTGTGAAATTTAAGATTATTTTAATTCTGGAGTATAAAGATGGGCTCAGTATTGGTGAACATGGCAAGACCATAAGACCTCGAGAAGTAGGAACAGGAGTAAGCTGCTTGGCTCCTCAAGACTGTTCCACCATTCAATAGAAACACAATGGATCTGAAATTGCTCATGTCCTTTTCTTGCACTTTTCCTATAATCCTTGGTTCCCTGACTGATCGAGAATCTATCTGGGCCAGCCTTAAATATAGACAACGTCTCTACCCCCCACAGCTCTCTCTGGCAAGGAGTTCCAAAGACTCACAACCCTCTGAGAGGACAAAATCCTCCTCATCTCAGTACTGAATTGGTGCTCCTTTATTCTGAGACTATACCCTCTGGTCCTAGACTCTCCAATGACGAGAAACATCCTCTCAGCATCTACCCTGTCAAGCCTCTTAAGAATCCTAAATGTTTCAATAAGAATACCTCTCATTCTTCTGAATTCCAGTGAACAAAGTCCCAACCTGTTTAAATTTTCCTAATAACAATCCCTCCATACTAGGGATCATCTTAGTGAGCCTTCAGTGAACTGCCTCCAATAAAATTATATTTTTCCTTAAATAAGAGACCAAAGCTGTTCACAATGCTCTGGATGTGGTAACACCAGCACCTTATGCAGTTGCATTCAGACTTCCCTATACTTATATCCCAAACCCCTTGAGATAAGAGCCAACACTCCATTAGCCTCCTTGATTATTGGTGAACCCACAGTATATCTGGTACAAGTCATTCCCAACCCATCTGCCCACCCTACCTCCAACTCCTTTGAATTGCAGCTTTCTGCAGTTTTTCTCCATTTACATAATGTTCTTTTCTTCTGTTCTCCCTTTCAAAGTGAACAGCACCACATTTTCGCACATTACGCTCCATTTGCCATCTTTTTGCTTAACCTATCTTACTTAGCCTATCAATATCTCTCTGTAAATCATTTGTATCCCTTTCACAACCTGCTTTTCCACCTATTTTTGTGTTGTCTGCAAATTTAGCTACAGTACATTTGCATCCTTCCTCTAATTCATTAATATATGTTTATAAACAGTTGCAGTCCCAGCATTGAACCCTGTGGAACTCCAATTGTTACCGGTCACCAACCTGAGAAAGAACACTTTATCCTCACTCACTGTTTCCTGCTCATGAGCAAGTTTTCTATCCACATCAATGTGCTACCTCCAACACTGTGAGCTCTTATCTTATAACCTAACATTTGAGGGGCATGTTGTTGAACACCTGGAGGTCCAAATACAACATATCTACTGTTTCCCCTCTATCCACTCTAAATGAGACTTCTTACAAAACTCTAATAAATCAAGTCTAACACAATGTCTCTTTCATGCAGCAGTACTGTATGTGCTTGTTTCGGTTATGAAAATCCAAATGTTTTGGTATTACTTCTTTTATAGTTGATTTCAATACTTTTCCAACAGTAGATATCAGACTAGTCAGCCTATAGTTACTTGTTTTTTGCCTCTCTCTCTCTTTGATTAAGGGTGTTGCATTGATAGTTTTCCAATCCTCTGGTACTTCTCCAAAATCGGAGGTTTTTTAGAAACTACAAACAATGTATCCACTGTCTCTGTAGCTGCTTCTTTTAGGACTCTCCAATGCAAGCCATCAGGGCCAGGGGACTTATCTGCTTTTTAACTATTAGTAATTCTCTGGTATTGGTGTTGGTTCTTAATTCCTCCCCTGTATCCTTCAGTGTTAATGGAATGTTTGAAGTGTCTTCCGCTGTAAAGACTGATACAAAATATCTACTTAACTCCTCTGCCATTTCCATGTTCCTAACAATTGTCTCCTTAGATTCACTTTCTGAGGAGCCTTTGTTTACTTTCACCTCTCTCTTCCTTTTTATATATTTAAAGAAGCTCTTTATACTCCTCACTAGTTTGCCCTTGTAGTTTAGTTTCTCCTCCTTTATTATCATTTTAGCCCTTCTTTGCTGGATTCTATATTTATCCCTGTCTTTCACCGATTCTATCACTGCATGTTACCTCCCTTTAAGCTTTATCTTTTAACCTAATACTCTCCCTAACTTCCTTGTTTAGCCATGATTGGTTTATCTCTTTCTTGGAATATTTCTTCCTTATGGAACTACTTTTACTGAGAGTAATGGGTTCCCCCCTTACATGCCTTCCGTTGCTTGCTTTCTGCTAATCTATCTGCCCAGTTCATTTCAACTAAATCTATCCTCATTTCATTGTAATTAATTTAGTATTAGTAAAATAAAGTTGTTTCTGACCCAATTGCTCACGCCTAAACTGAATATTAAATTCTATCATGTTATGATCACCACTTCTTAGGTGATCTTTTACTTTGAATTCATTTATATGACCTATCTCATTACTCAATGCCAAATCTAAGGCCTTGGTTGGTTCCATAACATATTGCTCTCGGAAACTATCCTTAATGCAGTCTGTGAATTGATTGTTGAGGCTACTTCTTTCAATTGTCATTAAAAAAAACCCTATTTGGTGTATTGAAGCACTTTGGAGAAGGGAATCCTTTCTACATGTAACTCTGGGCCCACACTGTAGTGATTAAACTCTTTATCGATCTCTGAAATGGTGAGCAGTTCAAGGGTAATACTGTAACAAAAGTGAAATGTTGTGAATACTGGAAATTAAGAACAAACACAGACGAAGTCTGTTGAAATCAGCAGTTCTGATGGAGTCATACTGGACTCAGAAACATTAACTCAGCATTTTTCTCTCTCCACAGATGCAGAGTTTCTCCAGCATTCTCCATGTAAGGACAATTCTGATGGGCAACAGCTGCTGGCCTTCCAGAAACACTCAAACCTCATCAAAAATGTTAAGAGGAGTAAATGGTTGGTGGGACAGTGGCTCAATGGTTAGCACTGCTGCCTCAGAGCACCAGGGACCCAGGTTCGATTCCAACCTCAGGTGACTGTCTGTGCGGAGTTTGTACAGTCCAAAAATGTGCAGGTTAAGCCGAGTGGCCATGCTAAACTGCCTATGATGTGCAGACTAGTTGGAGTTAGCCATAGGAAATAGAGAGGTAAGGGGGTGCTGGGGGGTGCTGCGTGTGGGTGGGATGGTCTGTAAGGATCCTATAAAAACATCCAGATAGAGAAGAAAGAACACATAAAAGGCGAAAAGTGAACACCCAAAGAATAAGATAAGTCAGTGAAAAGGAGAAAAGAGAACCCTAAAACAAATAGAGGTGGCGGGGGTGGGGAGGGCAAAAAAAAGTGAAAGAATCTTTATAAAAAGAGAATAAGGAAAAAAGGAGAACAAACTGGAAAAAAAGAATGAGCTGGGAAGCAGAGAGTGTGAGAGAACGGAGTGAACCAACAAAGCCCTGCTTAAAAGGGAGAAACAAGCCAGAGAATAAGGAAAAGAGAAAGAAGGTGAATCAGCAAAAATGGGAATGTGTGTGCACCTGAAAAAGAGAGATTGAGAAACAAGTGGAGAACTACGTGAATTGGGAAAGAAGAGCAAGAAATGACGATGGTAGAAAGAGAGGGGAAAGAAGGACGGATACAGAGAGAGAAGCAGGAGAATTAGACACTTAAAGGAAGAAGAGAAATGTTTCCATAGTCCCTGCATCTTTAGCTTTTAGAGCCAAGAGTGTGAGATTCACTCGACAAGTTGTAACAAGTGTGATGAACTCCTCTTACTTAAATTTATTATGGCAAGATGTGAACAAGCTGCAAGAAAACCTGCCTCTAAACATCATCCAAATAAACTGGAGCTTCGCCTCAGTGTTTTGCTTCATTCGACTGAGTTGTACCCAGCAGTGTTTATTGATGCACCACAATCTGAGTCTTAGACTTAAATCATAGCCAATACTTTAGTGTCAGTTTGTGTGATTCCTATTGCTCGCTGGAATGAAACAAAAGCTGTCTTAATGTTTGTGCTTAAATGCATTTGTTCTTCAATTCACATGGCAGTGTTTCCTCGCAGTATCCTTGCTAATTTACTTTTGTTCCTTTGTCTGTTCTGTGCGCTTTTGTTAATAATCCATCGGATAATCTCCTCCCAGCTTTCCTCTCCAAGGATAAACAAAGCAATATAATCCTGCCTTGATTATACCCATGCCTTTCCTTAGCACCACGTGTGACTGTGCAAAAATTGTGCCTAATTAGAAGAAGTAATTGGATATGTTAACATCTCGTACGCCTGTATTTATTGGTGACCTTTTTACATGTACTGGGTTATTTGACCCTCCCTATAACCTGCTGTTTCTGCCCTTTCTGTCACTTTGATCGCCGCCTGTTATTATAATCGCCATAGCATCCACAGGCTGCCACAGCCTGATCAGCAAACTTTGCATTATCACAGCGCTGAAAGAGACCATTCAGCCCATCGTCTCAGCCCCAGCTCACTGAATGCCTTTCTCCTGCTTGCTGCCCATAACCCTGCACACTGTTCCTGTTCAGACAACAGTCCAAATCCCCTCCAATTGAACCTAACTCCACCGAACTTTCTCATGCAGTGCATCCCAGACATTTGACCACTCGCCGAGGGAAGAAGTTTCTTTCCCATGTCACTTTCTGCTTTTTTTGCAAATTACTTTAAGTCTGCGCCCTGTTGCACTTAACCCTTCATCAGGTGTGGACAGCTTCACTCTGTCTGCTCTTTTAGATTCGACATGATTTTGAACATCTTTATCACATTTCCTCTCAGCCTTTTCTTCTCCAAGGAAGACTTCTCCTGGACAACACAACTAGCTTTTAAAACATTGCAAGCACTTTGCAAATGTCAAGTTGGCACTGTATCAAACTTATGTCATTTTACATACTAAGCTATGGAGAATTAATTGATTACATTTCCAATGAAGAGACTTGTGTGGGAACAATTTCTGTCGCTAGTGCCTGCTTGAGCCCCTTTTAATATTCTTACTTTGCCAGGACTAAGTTATGCTGTTTATTAATCACATGGCCTCTATGGGTATCATAACCCTCAATGGTGCTATAGCCGAGACCAGACCCCCTCAAAAAATTTACAAAGGTAGCCTCAGCCCTAACCTTGTCTTATTTTGAAGGTAAATGTAAAGTGCTTTGTTTTAGAGGTAATGCAACTTGTCGAGCTACTCGACGTTAAGCAAAAATACGATTATTTTAAACACTAAAGTTAAAATACAAACAAAAGAAAGAAGAGCTTAGAATAACTTAACTCCATTGGAAAACTTTACAGAATAAAAGATACAGTAACTATTACTAATTAACTGTTCCAATACAGTAACATCCCATTTACACATCCCTTGGCAAAAACGAAAATCAGAAAAATAGATCGTGCTTCACAGGTAACTCAGCAGCAGAGAGAAACGCTACCTTTCAGCTGTAACTGAGAGAGGGAAAAGATAGTTTTCACTTCTCCAAGCCCATAGCAGCAACTGCTTAGAGTTAAACCTAAAAACTAAAAAACAATGACCGAAAGAACTGCAGATCCTGTAAATCAGGAACAAAAACAGAGGTTGCTGGTAGAGCCAACAGAAGGTTAAAAGCTGTTGTGAGCACTGAGCATTTACTGCAGCATTTCTAGGAGTTAAGTTCAGCATTTCAGCTGTGGTTGTGTTTTCAGCTCATCCACACTGACCACAATTGAGCAATTTCAGTTGAACGGGCTTAAGAAGATTCGGGGTAGATTCCCTACATGCTGCAGTTAAGTGGGAAAGTTGGTGCTTTGGAGGTCCCAACTTGCTTGCACTTTTCCCAGTGTTGCTGGCCTACACAATCCCAAACCCACCCACACTTGCAGACACGTTCTCCCTGTATCCATACTTGTGCTGATCTGTAAGATGGTGCCTTGGTTAACGCATTCACTGCCCTGTGATGAATACCACAGTACTCCTTTCTGTGCGGTTCCTCCATTCTGGGTTTTGTTGTACTCAGTTGAACGCAAGACTACAATGAGCACTCTGTAATGCTGATTGTCACTTCAGTTGTACTTAGTTCATTGCTAGGTAACACTAAATGAATAAGTCTTTCTGCCTTTTCCCCTCTCTACTCTGTGGATGGTACTGGGGTCATTACTCTGTTCTCTCTCACCTTTAGAGGCACACGATGTTTAGTAGATTTCCTAAGATATAACAGTTTATAAGTTAATATTTCCGTTTAGATTCAGAGGTTTATTCGGGGCATCAACAACTCAAGACTTCCAAATTACTGTTTGCATGAAACTCATTTATTCAGCATTCTAGGGACAGTCAACACATGTTGATCCAGCCAGCAATGCCCATATTTGATGACTGAATTAAAAAGAACTCAAAAGCTTGCACTTAATAAGATTTGAATGACCATATATGCAAGATTCCCTGGGTTTGTCTGAGACTTGGAACAGGCTCAATGACTGGTTTTGTCCTCCTGGTCTCCAAGTAGTTGACCAGACTAGTTTGTTCTGAGCTAGCTAGTCATCAGTTTGGGGCATGCTGTGTCCAGCACTTGCTCCCCATGTGATTGGCTCTGGATAAGCTAAGCCTGCCTTCTTGAGGTTCAGCGATTGGCCAGTTGTCCTTAGCAGCCTCGTCAAGTTTTCGATCATCTTGCAGAGTGAGTTCTTCATTCTCTAGGCCTCATGTGACTAACGAGAGGATAATCTCACGTCAGCCAACTTCTCAGTTTCTGAGATATCACTCTATATGGCACATTTGTTACAGAAGTGACAATAATTTTAACCTTGTCAATTTAATTTAGACCTCTCGTGATGCAATGCTATTGTCCTTAACTCTGGGCCAAAACAAATTGATTAAATATATTTTCTCAATTTAATATTGAGTCTTTTCTTGAGCAGCATCTTGCAGATTACTCTCTGTTCAATTCCTTTAACAATAACTCATCACTCACATTACAGGCTTGGAGTCAAGAAAACAAGGCCTTGGAAGTTAAAGGTCACTTAAACTTCAATTACAAGAACTTCAAAAACAAACTTCATAAAGCTAATAGGATCAGTTGAACTCCACATTTCAGATTCAGCATGTGCATCAACAACTTTTATTCTTCAGAAACTGTATCCTTATCTCAGTTATTTATAAACCTCACTGCCCCATTCAAAAAGCCACAAATTCATCCTGAGGAAGAAGATACATACTAAGGGGAGGATGAAGCAACCATGGCTGACAAGGGAAGTCAGGGGCAGTAAAAAAAATACAATGTGATGAAGATTATTGGTAAGAAAGAGGATTAAGAAGCTTTTAAAAGCCAGTAGTGGATAACTACAAGAACAAAGCAGGGTCAGGGGATGGTGTTAGAGGGGAGGGTGGTGGTTCAGTGTGTGGTGTGGGGATTTGGAATATGTAATATGAGAGTAAACTAGCTAGTAACATAAATGAAGATTACAAGAGTTTTCTTTCAGAGATCTAAAAGATGAGAGAGAGAGACAAGAGTGAGCATTTGAAACATTGGAAAATGAGGCTTGACAAGTAGTAATGGGGAGCAGTGATAGCAACGGCAGTCACCTCTGCCCCCGACTCTCTTAAAGTTACTTAAAGTTAAAGTGGAAGAACTGAATAGGTATTTCACATCAGTCCACACAGTAGCATACGAGAACTTTAAGAGAATCGGGGGCAGAGGTGAGTGCCGTTGCTATCACTAAGGAGAATGTGCTGGGAAAGCTGAAAGGTCTGAAGGTGTATAAAATGAACTACACCCCAGAGTTCTGAAGGAGATGGCTGAGGATATTGTACAGGTATTGATGGTGATCTTTCAGGAATCACTGGAGTCAGAAGGGTCTCAGAGGGCTGGAAAATGGCTCATGTAACCCCTCTCTTTAAGGAAGCGAGGGAGGAAGAAGATTGGAAATTATAAGCCAATTAGTCTGACCTCAGTCATTGGTAAGATTTTAGAGTCCATTATTAAAGATGAGATTGCAGAGTACTTGGATGTGTATAGTTAAATAGGTCTGAGTCAGTATGGCTTTATCAAGGAGAGGTCATGCCTGACAAATCTGTTCAGAATTCTTTGAGGAGGACCAAGTTAGACAAAGGAGAGCCCATGGGTGTGATCCATTTGGATATCTGGAAGGCCTTTGACAAGGTGCTACACAGGAGTCTGCTAAATAAAATAAGAGCCCATGGTGTTAGGGGCAAGATACTGGCGTGGATAGAGCATTGACCGACAGGTAAAAGGCAGAGAGTGGGGATAAAGGGGTCTTTTTTGGGATGACAACCGGTGGAGTTCCACAGGGCCATTGTTGGTCATATTCATGTAATATTTTAATAGTCTGGATGAAGGGGCTGAGGGCCTTGTTGCTAAGTTTGCAGATGACACTAGGATAGGTGAATGCACAGGTAGTGTTGAGGAAGTGGGGAAGCTGTAGAAGGACTTAGACAGATTAGGAGAGTGGATAATAAAATAGCAGATGGAATATAATATACAAAGTATGATGTTATGCACTTTGGTAGGAAGAATAGAGTGTAGGCTATTTTCTAAACAGGGAAAGGTTTCAGAAATCTGAATCATAAAGGGACTTGGGAGTCCTAGTTCAGGACTCTCTTAAGTCTAAAGCGTAGGTTCATTTGGCAGTTAGGAAGGCAAATACAATGTCAGTATTTATTTCAAGAGTTCTAGAATACAAGAGCAGAGATATACAGCTGAGGCTGTAGAAGGTTCTGGTCAGACCGCATTTGGAATATCATGAGCAGTTTTGGGTCCAGTATCTAAGAAAGGATGCATTGGCATTGGAGGGGGTCCCAGAAGAGGTTTACAAGAATGATCCTGGGGATGAAGGGTTTGTCACATGAGGAGCAGATGAAGAAGCTGGGTCTGTGCTCAATAGAGTTTAGAAGGATGGGGGGTTCCTGATTGAAACCTACAGAATACTGAGAGGCCTGGAAAGAATGGAGAAGGCTTTTCTTCTAATGGGAGAGACAAGGACTCGAAAGGCACAGTCTCTGAGTGAAATACAATGCTTTGGAACTGAGATGAGGCGGAATTTCTTCAGCCAGAGAATAATGAATCTGTGAAACTTATTTCTGCAGAAGGCAGTGGAGGCCAAGTTATTGAGTATATTTAAATGAGAGATAGTTCGGTTCTTGATTAGTGAGGGTATCAAGGGTTACAGGGAAAGGGCAGGAGAATGAGGTTGAGAAACAGTTTAGCTATGTTTGAATGGTGGAACAGACTCAATGGCCCAAATGGCCTAATTCAGCTTCCATATATGTAATGGTCTTGTGGTTCATGGGACAATGGGAAAAGCGGGGAGGGTAATTGCTTTTAAGGACTGACATGAAGTTTGTTTTTAAAGTTCTCGCAATGCGTACGGAAGCAGGAAGGAAAATCTGCCACTGGGCTGATGATCTTTTTCCTGCCAGCTCAGTTAAGGATCCAAATCACTTCATTAAAAGCCACATTCTCATCTACACTTCACATGGGAGTGAAAGACTTGCCAGCACTCCCAGAGAGTAACCACATTTCGGCATAGCTAGGCTGCATGGACTACGTGCCCTGAATCACTGAAGCAAGTCACCACAAGAGGGGCTCTGCTGTTAATGCCAGACTTCCCTATGCCTTCAGCGTACAGCTTTTCAACACATTTAACGCAGGGTCAAAACAGAAACACTCTTCCACAAAGTAATGACGGCTGTCGGCAGAAGATAGTTAAATCAGGCTATAGGTTATGAATGGGTCAGCAGCGACAGATGACAGGATAGCTGTTCTGGAACTGATCAGAAAAGGAAGATAGGCGAGCATTGAGAACAGCTGGACTGCATAAGTAGCAAATTAAACAAGTGACTACAGCCTGTGTAGGATCAGTGACAGTCAGTTAATCATAAAAGTAGATTGACAAGATGAAAAGTTAGATGACATGAAAAATAGAAACAGAAGGCCTAACACAAGGAAATTGCACTTCAGGTGGTCATAAAGTCACAGCGCTGACAGAAAGCCATCAACCTTGACAGCCCATAATGCAAACTTTGAATTATATGCATCATGTTATATATTTAGAATGACGGGCGCTCAACTTGCTCTCTGGCATAAAACAAAGTACAATGTTTCCCTTGAATCTTACAACAATCCACTACTGTATTAAATCATTAATAGGATCAGTTAGAAGGAGGATAAATATGGCTTTCAATTAGAACATAGAACAATACAGCGCAGGACAGGCCCTTCGGCCCTCAATGTTGCGTCGACCTGTGAACTAATCTAAGCTCATACCCCTACACTATCCCATCATCATCCATCTGTTTATCCAAGGACTGTTTAAATGCCCCTAATGTGGCTGAGTTAACTACATTGGCAGGCAGGGTGTTCCACGGCCTTACCACTCTCTGAGTAAAGAACCTGCTTCTGACATTTGTCTTAAATCTATCACCTCTCAATTTGTAGCTATGCCCCCTTATACAAGCCAATGTCATCATCCTCGGAAAAAGACTCTCACTGTCCACCCGATCTAATCCTCTGATCATCTTGTACTTCTCTATTAAATCCCCTCTTAGCCTCCTTCTCTCCAATGAGAACAGACCCAAGCCCCTCAGCCATTCTTCATAGGGCCTTCGTTCAAGACCAGGTAACGTCCTGGTAAATCTTCTCTGCTCCTTTTCCAATGCTTCCACATCCTTCCTGTAATGGGGCGACCAGAACTGCACGCAATATTCCAAATGACGCCGCACCAGCGTTTTGTACAGTTGCAGCATGACATCCACGGCTCCAGAACTCAATCTCTCTACCAATAAAACCTAACACACCGTAAACCTTTTTAACAGCACCATCAACCTGGGTGGCAACTTTCAGGGATATATGTACATGGACACCAAGATCCCTCTGCACATCCACACTACCAAGAATCTTTCCATTGACCCGGTATTCTGCCTTCCTATTATTCCTCCCAAAGTGAATCATCTCGCATTTATCCCATTGAACTCCATTTGCCACCTTTCAGCCCAATTCTGCAGTTTATCCAAGTCTCCCTGCAACCTGCAACATTCTTCCACACTGTCCACCACTCCACCGACTTTAGCGTCATCTGCAAACTTACTAACCCATCCACTTATGCCTGCGTCTAAGTCATGTATAAAAATGACAATCAGCAGTGGTCCCAAAACAGATCCTTGAGGCACACCACTAGTAACTGGACTCCAGGCTGAATATTTTCCATCAACCACCACTCGTTGCCTTCTTACAGAATGCTAGTTTTTAATCCACACTGCTAAATCTCCCTCAATCCCATGCCTCTGTAATTTCTCCAATAGCCTACCATGTGGAACTTTATCAAAGGCTTTACTGAAGTCCATGTACACTACGTCAACTGCCCTGCCCTCATCCACATGCTTGGTCACCTTCTCAAAAGACTCAGTGAGGTTTGTGTGACATGACCTGCCCTTGACAAATCCATGTTGACTATCTCCAATCAAATTGTTGCTTGCTAGATGATTATAAATCCTATCTCTTATAATCCTTTTGAAAACTTTTCCTACAACACACCTAAGGCTCACAGGTCTATAATTACCTGGGTCATCTCTACTGCCCTTCTTGAACAAGGGCACAACATTTGCAATCCTCCAGTCCTCTGGTACTAAACCTGTAGAAAATGAGGACTCAAAGATCAAAGGGTCCACCACCTTATCCCTAGCTTCCCAGAGAATCCTTGGAAAAACCCCATCCGGCCCAGGGAATTTATCTACTTTCACACCTTCCAGAATTGATAACACCTCCTCCCTATTATCCTCAATATTTTCAATTCTAGAAGCCCGTAACTCAGTCTTCTCCTCTACAATATTCTCCTTTTCAGAGTGAAAACAGATGAGAAATATTCATTTTGGACCTCTCCGATCTTCATAGGGTCCACACACAACTTCCCACTTCCGACTTTGACTGTCCTTATTCCTACCCTAGTCATCCTCTTATTCCTCACATACCTATTGAAAGGGCTCTCCTTTATTCTACCTGCTAATGTCTGCTCATGTCCCCTCCTTGTTCTTCTTAATTCACTCTTTAAATCCTTCCTAGCTAATCTGTAACTCTCCATCGTCTCATCTGAACCATCTCGTCTCATCGTCACATAAGGCTCCCTCTTCCGCTTAACAAGAGATACAATTTCTTTAGTAAACCACGGTTCCCCTACCTTATCACTTCCTCCCTGCCTGACAGGGACATACCCATCAAGGACACGCAATATCTGTTCCTTAAACCAGCTCCACATTTCGATTGTCCACATCCCCTGCATTTTGCTACCCCATTCTATGCCTCCTAAGTCTTGCCTAATTGCATTATAATTGCTCTTCCCCCATCTACAGCTCTTGCCCTGTGGCATGTACCTATCCCCTTCCATCGCTAAACTAAACGTAACCGAATTATGGTCACTCTCTCCAAAGTGTTCACCTACCACTAAATCAAACACCTGGCCTGGTTCATTACCAAGTACAAGATCCAGTGTGGCCTCCCCTCTTGTTGGCCCTTTCACATACTGTGTCAGGAAACTGTCCTGCACACATTGGACAAAAGCACTCTTGTGGTGTATGGTCATATCCCTACCTCTTTGACCAGAAGATTCAAATGACACCTGCTCCAGAGGTGTATCCCGACACAAATGAACAGGCTGATCAAAAATATCTACAACAACCCTGATTACAGACACTGAAATGCAATTCTGCAGCAAGGACACTTAAACTTGCTGCCTCCAGCTATTGTTAATCAACCTGTTCAGGTATGCTTTGACAAGCAGTTGAACAGTAGGTATTGAACCCAGACCTCTTGGCTCAGAGGTAGGGACATTACCAGTGCAATCACAGGTATTCTACCTGGCAAAAAGCCATAGTCATTCTACTTACACCCTTTCAATGCAGAGAGGGGGAGGCAACTAGTGGCAGTTTAAACTCAGGGTGATCACATCCCAGGCAAGGGATAGATTTGAGAAGGTGGGATTTGCATAGTGACCTCAGCTGGCCTGGGAATTAAACCTGTGCTATTTACATTACTCAACATTATAAACCACCCATCCAGCCAACTGAGCTATAAGACCCCAGCACATGGTTGGTTATGGGTTTAATTGCAGACAAAATGCAATATTAATCATAAGAATCCTAGTGTCATGGAGATATACAGCATGGAAACAGACCCTTTGGTCAATCTCATCCATGCCAACTGAGATAACCTAAATTAATCTAGTCCTATTTGCCAGCCTTCGGATAATATCCCTCTAAACTTCTGGTGGATGCAGGCATGCTGGCGATATTTAAGAGGCATTGGAATGGTTACATGGAAAGGGAGAGAAGAGAGGGACACAGACCAAATAAGGGCAGAAGGTTTGGTTTTTAGTTCAGTCAGGACATGATGATTGGCACAGGCTTCGGGGGGCTGAAGGGCTTGTCCTGTATTATACTTCTCCTTTGCTCTTTTATTTTGTTCCAAACCCTCCCTATTTATATACCCATTCGGACGCCTTTTAAATGATGTAATTGTACCAGCCTCCACCACTTCCTCTGGCAGCTCATTCCATACACGCACCACCCTCCGTGTGAAAAGTTGCTCCCTAGGTCCTTTTTAAATCTTTCCCTCTTACCTTAAAAGAATCGATTTCACCGCAACTTTTTAAAATGATGTGCCATGGACCAGACCAAAACCCCCCAAAATATTCAGGAAATAGTTTAGACCTTAATGTTTTTTTATTTTAAAGGTCAATGTAAGGTGTTGCATTCCAGGTACAATTCGATTGGTCAAACTACTGGATTCATTGCAGTTAAAATGCAACAAAAGAAAGTAGGAAATTTAATAACTAAAGTCAGTTGGAAAATTTAACAGAATAATAGATACAGTAACTATGACCATAATGAACTGTTCCAATATAGTAGCATCCCATAAGCACGGCCTTGGCAAAAAGCAAATTCAGAAAACAGATTATCTCACATGCAATTCCCACAGCAGGTACAGAACTCCCAGCTTTTGGCTGTACATGAGAGACGGAGGAAACAAAAAATAGCTTGCACTTCTTCAAGTACCTAAAATCAACTGCTGACAGCTAAGACTAAAAATCCTGGTTCTCTGGGAGCTTGACCACACCCATTCAGGAGGCTTCTATTGTTCCAACATGTAAAAGAACCCAAGGCTTCACAAACTATTTACCCTAGTGGCTCTGGTAGACTGCTTTGTACCTCTGCCTTAAAACCCTTTTTCAAAAAAAATACCAGGACAAGGTGCACCTTTTAAAACAACAGAATTGTCACAGGTGTACATGGAATTACAAGGGCAGGGAGTGTCACAAACTAGGAGTCTGCAGCAGGAACTGAGATATCTTGAAAGAAAATGTGATGAAATTAAAGAAACCTAGCAAGTATGCTTGACACATGCCAACATCTCAGTGGTGATACTTTAGGCGTGGGCTTTCTTTCTTTCTCTGCTGACCCCCTATGTCCCTAGAATTCCACTATCATCGGTTGATTCTACCAACAGAAAACATGGACTCCTGGATATTTGAATTTCTTGAAAGAAAAACTTATTATGCTTCTCATAATTTCAGGGCATCTCAAAGTGCCACACTGAGGGAAATTGCGGTGCCATTGAGATCCTGGCTCAGTCATGCTGATAGCATCTGTAGCGAGATAAAACGGAGTTTCAAGTCTGATGTGGCTCACTTCTCATTTCACGTGTATGCACGTGTTGCATTATTTCTCATGTTTAATAACAAATAAGCTCACATTTTAGTTTTCATAAAAGCCCAGTTGTTGACCCCTTTTGAAACAGAAATTCATTTGGTCTGGAAGAGGCGTAATGATACGGGAGGGGATTCTTTATAGGCAAATCTTGTTGCAGAAAACCAAGAAGGCAGGTGAATAAAGGGCGTCCATAATTCATGCCTCCATACTGACAATTTGGGATGGCATATTTGGAATGGATCCTTGCCTGGGATCTGGTTGTTACCCTTGACCCTGTTCAGTGGATCCAGCTGTTTTTTGGATATCACATGGAATGAATCAATTTGGCTGAAGACTGGCATCTGTGATGTTCAGATGCTCAAGAGGAGGCTGAGATAGATTATTCACCCATAGCTTCCAGCTAAAGACGTTTAAAAAAGTTCAGCTTGTACTTTGCTGTAATATTCCTCTTCATTGAGCTTGGGGTTATTTGTGGGGCCTACTCCTGTTAAGGTTACTTGTTTTAGTTGCCTATTATCATTCATGTGGAAATGCAGGGATTTAATTGATCCATTGGTTGTGTAGTTGCTTAGCTCTTCTGCTGACGGCATGTAAATAGTCCTCTTAGGTAGCCTCACTGGGTTGATGCTTCATTTTCATACATAAGTGCTCCTGGCATGTCCTTCTGCACTCTTCATTGAGCCAGCGTTGGTGATGATAATGATAAAGTGGGAGATGTGCAGGGCCATGAGGCTACATATTGTGGTTGAATACAATTCTGCTGTTGTTGGCCCACAGAATCTCAGGTTACAGAGAGTTTTGAGCATCTGGGTTGATTATGAATCTACCCCATTTATCATAGGGGTAGTTCTTCACTGCATACTGGAAAATATTCACAGACCAAAACATCATCTCCACAACACTGTCCACTCCTGCTAATACCATCATAGACATGTGAACAGGAAAATTGGTGAGGATGAGGTCAAACAAGCTCTTCCCTCTTTGTGATTACCTCACTCGCTGTTGTGGACCCATTCTAGCAGCTATGTGCATCAGGCAGGACCTGACCAGTTCAGCCAATGCCAGGGAGAGTGATAGGTGACCAACCTGGCAAGAGAACAATCCAAAACCAGTTAAAATAATCTTGAATGATGTGGCTGGCTTAAGGGGCTGAATGATCTAGTTATGATACTACTTCACAACTGATTGAGCCAAGCACTTCTCCCTCTATCTTCCTGTCCCCTGTGATGTGACACTATGGCTTTAAGAGTTGTATTTTCTCCCACTTGTTTTCATGAAGAAAGATTGAGAGAGAGGTACAGAGCAGTCTGCACAGGAGGTTCTCTTCCTGCTGCTAGAATTGCGTGTGAGACAATCTAATTTACTGAATTTACTTTTGTCAAGGGTGTCAATGAAATGTTACTACATTGGAACTGTTACTGTATAGCACTTAAATGCAGGTAGCTCTCCTATAACACGATAGTTGCAATCTTGCATGGCCTTGCACTGTAGAAAATTGTGTCTTAGGGAAATTGCTATATATCTGCACAGCAGAAAGTTTGCATTATCCAAACAGCCTCCACTATTCATCAATCATGTCACAGCCAATTCACGTTAATAAAACATGTGTTATAACAGAACTAGCTGTGATCTAGCATCCTGTTAAGTTTTCTAATAGATTTAAGTCATTCCAATTTCTTCTTACTTTTGTTGTATTTTAGCTATAGTGTTTGAATAAAGTGTGTTTTGCTTCAAATCTGATGGTTTGGCCAATCAGATTGCATCTGGAATGCATTGCCTGGCACTTGTCTCTAAAATAAGAAAAAGTTAGGATGTAGGCTATCTTCCTAATATATATTGAAGGGGTTTGATCTGGTCCATAAGATCTGTCCCCTGCTGAATTGTTCAGCTGGAACTGCGTAGTCTACAGCCTGCCTTCTAATTTCCTTTCACCACAGCAAATTGTACTAATTTATCCTGAGATTTATACAAGTCACTGCTTCAGTCGATGTGTTGATGTAATTCATCCAAGGTGCTGTCAGGTCAGTATCTTGCCTGACTAAACCTTTTCATTTTTGAATCAAAAGATCACAGAAGGTAGACAGCGCCATTTAGAAAGCATGCACAGTTCTCGGTTTTATTAATAGGGGTACAGAGTACAAGAGCAAGGAGGTGATGTTGAATTTATGCAAGACACTTGTTGGACCACAGCTGGAGTATCGCATACAGTCACGGGCACCACGTTATGGGAAAGATGTAAATGTATTGGAGAGAGAATTCACAAGAATAGTTCCAGGAATGTGAGATTTCAGTGATGAGGATAGATTGAAGAAGCTGGGACTTTTCTCCTTGGAGAGAAGGCTCAGAGGATATTTGATAGAAGTTTTCAAACTCATGAGCAAGCTGGACAGAGTGCATCAGGAGAGACTGTTCCAGCTCATAAAACGGAAAAGAATGAAAGGGCATGGATTTAACATGATATGTAAATGAAGTTAGGATGATATGAGAAAAATGTTATTACACAGCATGTAGTAAGGATATGGAATACTCTGCATGGAAATATAGGGTGGGGGGCTGTTGTTCAACTGAGGCATTCAAGCGAGCATTAGTGAGTATGTGGATAGAAATGTTGTACAGAGATATGGGGAAAAGGCGAGAGATTGGCACCAGGTAGTAGAATTAGCCCAGGCATGACGGACTGAATGGCTTCCTGCTGCACTGGAATAATTTTGTGATTCCATGAAGCCATGCAGTGCTCAGGAATCAAAGTCACCCTTCATCATCACCAACTTCAATGGCTTAGGAAACCCAGTATGTTAGTGCAGAAGATAAAGCTCATGTATTTGCAATGATGCTCAGCCAGGAATGCGAAGTGGATAATCGATCTGTAGTCTGCTGCTGTGGTGTGGGCTTTCCCTCCAGCAATGCATATGTTGGCTCCCATAATATAGGAACTAGACATGGGTAAAAATAATGGTAAAGTTGCCATAGCTCCACCAGATCAAAGGACTGCTCTCTCATTAAAGAGAGGCAGCTGATGGTGGTCTTAAGTTGAGATTTGCCAACATCAGGATGTGATATTGTAAGAATGAATAGATGTTTACTACCGCTCCTGATATCTACAGCAACTTCAGTTACAATCACTTCAACGACTGGCCTCATATTGACGGAATATAAGATCCCGACTGTGTGGAAGCAGGCCATTTAGCCCATCAAGTCCACACTGACTCTTGAGAGAGAGCATCCCACCCAGAGCAATGCCCTTATTCTATCCCTGTAACCCTGCATTTCCCAGGACTAATCCACCAAGGCTGCACATCTTTTGTTTGTGGGAGGAAACTGGATCACCCAGAGGAAACCCACGCAGACACGGGGAGAATGTACAAACTCCACACAGACAGTCGCCCGAGGGTGGAATTGAACCCGGGTCCCTGGCGCTGTGAGGCTGCAGTGTTAACCACTGAGCTGAGCTGCAACACCACCCCGAAGCCAACCATATCTCTTTGATTTTTCTCTTTTTATGACTCACTTAATATTCCTAATATGTGCGCGTGTATAATGTGTAACTAATCTTCTTTGTATTTAGCAATGAATAAACTCACATTTTTGTTACCTTAAGGATGCCTAGCTATATTGGCTCCTTTTAAAATGGGTCTGATTGAAAGGCATCTATGATCAAAAGGATTTTTTAAAAAAGAACTTGTTACAACGAGGAAGCCCTCCCTCCTCATCTAGGAGCTCTTGGGACAGTAATCACTTGAAGACCCTGCCTGGACTCTAGCTGCAGCAAGATCATCTACCCAACAACATGGAAAATTGCTTAGTTGCATTCTGTTCATAAAGGAGATGATAAATCAGTTCACTCCTAATTATCTACCAGGACCAGTCATTGCCAGGCCATTTTTACATCGTTAGTCCAAACTTGGAATCAAAGAACTGATCTGAGATGTGAGGGTGACAATGATGATACTTGATATCAAGTAGCTTTGACTGATTAAGGAACCTGAGTAACATTGAAACCAATGGGAATCAGGAAGAAACACTACATTGGAGAGAGTCACGCCTAACACATCACTGGATGAGTTAGAACATAGAACAGTATAGCACAGTACAGGCCCTTCGGCCCACGATGTTGTGCTGACTTATTATCCTACTCTAAGATCAAATTACCCTGCATGCCCTGCATTTTACTACCATCCATGTGCCTATCCAAGAGTTGCTTAAATGTCGCTAAAGTATCTGACGAATTTCACTCAACATAATGTCCTCAACTCGGTTAAATGTCTATAATTGGATCTATAATTGACACAAAACTTATCTGTATCAGCCACATAAATACTATGGCTACAAAAGCAGATCAGAGGCTGGAAATAATGTGGCAAGTTACTGACACCCTGACCTCCCAGTATCTATCCACCATGGCAAAGGCTAGGATTGTGATGGAATACTGCCCATTTCCCTGGATAAGTGTGGCACCAGCGACACTCAAGGCCTCCAAAATCAAAGCATTAGGAAATTGACTGGCTCTCTATCCACCACTTGAAGGATTCAATGCGCCCCCACCATTGGCGTCCAGTGGTAACATTGTGCGCCACCTACAAAACGCAGTGCAGCAATTCGCCAAGCTTCCTTCGGTTGCACCTGCTAACCCCTGAAACCTCTGATATCTTGAAGGTCAAGGGCAGCAGGCAGACGCATCCATCTTAAAGCTCCCCCCCAAACTCACACACTACCTTGACAGTGACTACAGCCTTCACTATTGCTGGGGGAAAAATCCTGAAACTCCCCACCTAATAGTTGGTGTACTTCCAGCTCAGGGACTGCAGAAAGTTCAAGGAGATGGCTTCCACTACATTTTTGAATGTAATTAGGCTCACAGATGCTGATCTAGCCTGTGGCACCCATACTGCATTAGACAATTGAGGGGGAAAGCCTAGATGATGCACTGCATTAACTTTTCACAGTTATAAACTGACTGCTGAAAATCTGAAAAGATTAGCTGAATATACTAGAAGCTGAGCATGTCAATCAACATCTGCACTGAGAGAGAGAGAGAGAACAGCTTAAATGATTGTTTCAAGCTCGAGGCCTGTAGTGAGTTTCAAAGGAAGTTGGTGACGGAATAATTCAGGCCAGGCAGTACCCCATAGAATCAATATCCCTACTAGTCCTAGGCATCTTGCATGTACTCTGAAAATGAAATGTGAATTGGCAATTGGCCTGATTTCCAAATGTCAAAGGCATTCACAATGACAATAGGCAAGAATTTATTTTAGCTGAGCCTGACCTGAGGTGCTATTGAAAAATTCCAAAAGGCAGTATTCAATCTGCAACCATTCAAAAAATGCAGCACACTGTCAGAGAGCAGTGAAGAGGAAAACTGTAGAAGAAATACAAACACTAGAAATTTGAAATAAAACCATAAACGTAAATGCGAGTAAAACAATTGGACATCGGTGATGATCCAACATTTTCTGTCTATATATCAGAAGGCTGCACCAAAATTTTAAAAAAGGCTTAGGTTTGTATCACACTTTTCCTGACACCAGAATGTCCCCAAGACATATACAGCAAAAGCAGAAGTTGCTGCAGATTCAAGTTAGTCTACAGTATTTGCTGCTCACAATGTGTTCTCCTCTAGATTGGGGAAATGAAATGGGTGATTGCTTTGCAGAACACCCATGTTCTGTCTGCATAAAAGACCCTGAGCTTCCAGTTTCCTGCCACTTTAACACATCATCCTGTTCCCTGGCCAGTATCTCTGTCTCAGGCTTGCTGCAGTGTTCCAGTGAAGCTCAGCGAAAGCTGGAAGAACAGCACCTCATTTTCCACCTGGCGACCCCACAATCTTTGGTCTCCTTATTGAGTTCAACAATTTTTGGATTTGAGGCACCTTCTGACACGTCCTTACCGCAATCCCCACACACCAGACCTTGTTATCACGTGGTCTGCTACCACACACTGTCCATTATCAGCTACTAATAGCCTCCATTAGCAGATATTCATTTCTGCAGACTGACCTCTAACCACTCCTTTGTTTGTCCAACAGTTCTTCTCCTTCTTTGAAGTCTATTTCCACCCATCGTTTACTCTCGCCACCCCCATCCTATCCTCTACATAAATGTCACTGTTTTCCTAACTCCCGTCAGTTCCCAAGAAGTGTCACTGGACTCAAAACACTAACCCTGACTTCTCTCCACAGACCTGCTGAGTTTCTCCTGCAATTTCTGTTGCTGTTTTTGTTTTTGATTTCCAGCACCCGCAGTCGTTTCAGTTTTACACACAACCGTAAGTGATGTACTTTTGAAGGGTAGCCACTGCTGAGAAGTAGGAAATATAGCAGTTAAAATTGCACTTAGTAAAGTTCCATATATAGCAACATGGCAATGAGCAGGTAAACTATTTTTTTAAGAGATGTTGCTTAAAGAATAAATACTGGCCTAGACACCAAGAAGAATTGCCCTGTTCTTCTTCAAGTAGTGCTGTGGGATCATTTACACCCATCTGAGAGAACTCAAATTTAACTTCTCAACCCCCAAAAGACTGCACTCCAACAGTGCAGCACTCCCTTAAAACTCCACTGAAGTGTACTCAAGTCTGTGGAGTGGGACTTGAATCCACAGAGCTTAAGACTCACAGTGAGTGATATCACTGAGCCAAGGCTAATACCTTGATAGAGAAATCCTTACATACTTAGAGTGAACAAGCTAAATTCATTCCAAATTGATTATGACATAAAGAAACCTCAACTCTGGACTATGTTTCAAGCTGAGACCTAATCAGAGGTAGTACAGCTTCATAGCCTGTCGGTGGATTCATTGCTGAGTAAATTTACATATATCTCATTACTTCCAGTCACACAGTCAAAAGCATCAGGAAAGCTAAGAGATCAAGGATGCATTTATATTATGTAGTGTTGATGTGAAGTGTTTTATCGTAAGTTATAATGCAAATGCCTCCCGAATCCCAATCAGGGTCTCTCGAGACTCCCTGGTGACAAACTCACACTTCTGGTTTGCCTCTGACTACAACAGAGTCTTTTCACATGTACTTTAAATGAAACGAGATTATGGAAGAAACTATGGCTTTTCAGCAGCGAAAATGGCTGGAGTGTGGTTAGTTAGCATGACCTGTTTGCTATTAAAATGATCATCCATCAAGTCCTCAAGTCCTATCATCAACTATCACTTAGATAGCATCTTTAACAAAACCTTGCATTTATATGATGCCTTTCACAGCAATGTCTTGCATTTTGGGATCTACTAATTAGTAAAGTTTCCTTATGAATCTCACTGGAATCTAAGACAAAAAAAAGTTGACATTGGAAGAGGAGACCACAAGCTTGGGCAAAAAGAAAAGATTAAAAGAAGGATAACAAAGTATGAAGCTGGATGAACACAGCAGGCCAAGCAGCATCTCAGGAGCACAGGAGATGCTGCTTGGCCTGCTGTGTTCATCCAACTTCACACTTTGTTATCTTGGATTCTCCAGCTTCTGCAGTTCCCATTATCTCAGGTTAAAAGAAGGAGGTCCTCAGAGATCCAGGGATGTAATTCCAGGTGGCTAAAAACACAGCCACCAAGTAAAGTGGGTTTTGCCTCCACAGTGTATCTTTACCTGATGTGTTTATGTTCGTCTTCTTTCCCATACAAAAGAGTGCAGATGTAGATATTGTGGTATTGAAGAACCCAACAGAATGCTTGTACAGTTTTAGATTAGATTAGATTCCCTACAGTGTGGAAACAGGCCCTGCGGCCCAACAAGTCCACACCGCCCTTTGGAGCATCCCACAGAGACCCATCCCCCTATAACCCACACACCCCTGAACACTACGGGCAATTTAGCATGGCCGATCCACCTAGCCTGCTCATCTTTGGGCTGTTGGAGAAAAATAGAGCACCCGGAGGAAACTCATGCAGACACAGGGAGAATGTGCAAACTCCGCACTGACAGTCGCCCGAGTCTGGAATCGAACCCGGGTGCTGTGAGGCTGCAGTGCTAACCACTGAGCCACCGTGCCGCCCCCAAAAGTTCACTGCCATGCACTAATGTAGATTCCAGGGCACATCAGTAACTGGGCCAGCTTCAGGGTGTTTAGTTACAAGCTGTAATCTGCTTTCTTCAACATGTCATGCTTTAAGTGCTCCAAGTTAAGATTGAGTCTGAGATTTTTAATATGCTATGATGTAGTGATGATGCTGTGAGTGTGTCTCTTGAAGGTATACTGACATACTGGCCATGAAACATAATATAACACCCAGCACAAGGCAATAGAGTGCAGATAAACAAAGCAACAGGATGGGAGGAAGATAGAGTTGTTTAGGGCTAGAGCAGATCCCAGGGGTAGGGAAAGGTGATGGTCTGAAGGGATCTGAAAACAGGGATGCAAATTCTAAAACTGCAGTTTTGATGGATCAGGGCCCAGTGAGAAAATACAAGCTAGAAACAGAAGTAGGCTCCACCACTCACTAAGATTATCAATAATCTGTCTGTGTTTCAAATTCCACATTCCTACCTATCCGAAATAACCTTCTTCCAAATTCACTTATGGGATGTGGGCTCCTCTGGCCAGGCCAGCATTCATAGCCCATCCCTAATTGCACAGAGAGCAGTTCAGAGTCAGCCACATTGCTGTAGGCCTGGAGTCACATGTAGCCAAGCCCAGGTAAGAATGACAGATTTCCTCCCTTTAAGGGCATGAGTGAACCAGATGGGCTTTTCCAACAATCAACAATGGTCATCATTAGACTTATAATTCAAGATTATTCATTGAATTCTAATTTCACCATCTGTCATGGCGGGTTTTGAACCCCAGAACATTAGCTGAGCTTTGGATTAATTTTCGATAATACCATTGCTTCCCCCTTTAATCTTTGACCTTTAATCTCCTTTAACCTTTGGTCCCCTTGCCTGACAAGAATTGACCTCTGCCTTAAAAAATGTCTGTGCCTCTACTAGCCTCTGAGGCAGTGAGTTCCAAAATGGCACAACTCGCGGGAAATATTTTCCTTGATCCCTGTCCTGAAAGGGTCACGTCTAATTTCTGAACAGTGTCCCCCTCATTTTGGATTCACCCACAAGAGGAAACATTCTTTTCTGCATCCACCTTGGCAAGTCTGTTCAGGATGTTATAAACTTCAATAAAGTCATAAGCAACTCTAAAAGATGAGAGCCACTTGTTGCAAGTAATGGCAGTCATTTGAGATGAGTTTAATCTAATTGATGGTGAAAGGAGGGAGCCCAGCTAGGAGGTCTTTGCAATAGTTGAGACAGAAGATAACAAAAGCAGAAATGAGATTTCAAAAGCAGTAGGCAACATAGATAATACAATTGCTTAGTATCTTCCTGGATTATTTTAAAAATATATACATGGAAGCGCTTAAGTGGGTTTGTTGAAATGTCACAGTCTATGGTTTTATCCAAAATCTTTCTCCTCTAAAACTAACATAAGTATTTGTTTTGCAATGTTTAAGCACTAGAATACAATTCGAAGTAGCATCGAGCTGGCTCCATCAGATGATTATGCCTTCTTTATAAATGAGCATGAGGGAACAAGTACATGCAGGTATGTAAATATAATCTGCAGCTACAACTCCCAAAAAATATGCCCCAAATCAGTGACGGCCTTTGTAAAAAGCCAGCAACATAAACTGCACTAAAGTCATCACTGCCAAACTGCATTTCAAGAACTTATAGAAAACTTTACTTCAACACAAACGCAGAATGTGTGTCACCACGTTTTTCCACTGAATAATTCTCTCTTAATTCGAGCGGAAAAGTTTGCAAATCAATCTTAAAGTCTTCAATGTATGTACTTGGAAGCAATGTAAGCCTACAAAGAACATGAATCTTTCTATTCTAAGGAAGTAACCTATTAATAATGATAAATAAAAATGATCCGGAAACTAAACAAAAAGCAAATAGAAGTTTTGCCAATAGTTGAAAATGGCCTATTGTTGGCTCATTATTATGATGTGAGAAAGAGCCATGTTTACATTTCTTTATTATTTGTAAACTAGCATTTGGGGGCCCATCCCTTTCAACTGACCGGCTTGCTAAGCCATGCCAGAGGGCACATTGCTGTGGGCACGGAATTACATATAGGCCAGACTGGGTAAGAATGGCAGATTTCCTTCCCCAAAGATCTTTGTGACAATTGGTGTTGTCACAGCCACCATCACTAAAACTAATTCTGCATTCCACAAGGATCTAAGGAATATATAAATTTCACCAGGTTCCATGTGAACCCAGCTCCTAAAGTACAAGCCTAGATTGTACAATCTAGTGGCATTACCTCTGTGCAACCATAGAACATGGAACAGTACCACACAGTACAGGCCCTTCAGCCCACAATGTTGTGCCAACCTACTAAGATCAATCTACCCTGCATACCCTACTCTTTACTATCCTCTATGTGCCTATCCAAGAGTTGCATATACGTTTCGAAGTATCTGACTCCACTACCACTGCCGGCTGCACACTCCACACACCCACCACTCTCTGTGAAGAACCTACCTCTGACATCTCCCCTATACCTTCCTCCAATCACCTTAAAATTATGTCCACTCGTAATACTCCTAATTGGGGGTGTTACACACTAGGATAGCTGAAAGTCCAGGTAATGGGGCTGTGACCACACAGACACAAAATCAGCTAAGAAGCTGATAGCAGATAGTAGAGGTGCAGTTATTCTTCAGATTGTAGAGATATAAACAATAGTGTTCCTGTTATAATATGCTGTTAATATTGGACCACCGGGCATTTTGATATGCACTGATGGCGAGGACTTGGGTTTCCAGGTAAGATTCCAATATTTATAAAACTCAGAGATGCAGTCGACAATGAGAAAGATAGCAACACACTTCAGGGGAACACAGAAAGCATGAACAGACACAGGGCCGATGAAATTTACCACAGAAAAGGCCGAACTGTGAGATAGTAGGAACTGCTGATGGTGGAGTCTGAGATAAGACAGTGTAGAGCTAGAGGAACACAGCAGGCCAGGCAGCATCAGAGGAGCAGGAAAGCTGACATTTCGGGTCTGGACCCTTCTTCAGAAATGGTTGAACTGTTACGTGTTTGGTGGGAAAAATCAGCTGAACTAAATAATGAAAAACTTGAAATAAACTAAATCACACAATTTTGAATAAAATGCGGGAAAATAGACATCTAGGGTACACAATCAGTTCTCCTTGAAGTTAGCAG
The DNA here is from genome assembly GCF_030684315.1 of Stegostoma tigrinum. Lineage (NCBI taxonomy): Eukaryota > Metazoa > Chordata > Chondrichthyes > Orectolobiformes > Stegostomatidae > Stegostoma > Stegostoma tigrinum. The sequence goes on from NC_081378.1 coordinate 47,267,766, forward strand.
AAGACATTGAGAGGAATATCTTTCGGAAAAAATGGAAATGCTTAGCTTTATAAACAGAGTGTAAAAGCAAGGAATCAGTGCTAAATGTTTAAAAGGCACTGGTTCGGCCCTACCATTTTCCTTTTTCTCACAGATATGGCTGGGGCAAAGAATCTGGTGTTATCCTGTTTGCAGTGGGGTAGGGTTTGGGTGTGAGTTAGTTTTCTTTTTATTTATTCATAGAATGTGGGCATCACTGAAGGGCACACATGGGTTTAACAGAGTAAACCGGAAGAAGCCTTCCTTGGAATTTTACCAAATGGATGAGGATTGAAAATAATTGCCAAAAGAACGTAACACCAAATGAGATGAAATGTTTTATGTTGCAAGTTATTACAATCTGTATCTACGGAGGGATGGGGATGGATTACTTGATCCGTCCTTTCAGCACAGACACAGTGGTCCATATAGCCTCCTCCGTTACGTCAGTTTTTGGCAATAACGCATGCCAACAGCCAAATGTTTACTCATATAATAATATATATTAAGGGATCTTATAGTTGACAAACTAAACACATGTATTGTCTTAATATACAGAGCACCAAGGCATTAATAACTGATCTCCACTTTTTGTGGTTTTCAAAACACAATCATCTGTCAAATCATGCAAAATGTTTCCCATATTTTTACTTTTGTGCCTCATTGCATATCTCATGCAAAATAAAATGATTTAAAAAGATAAACCTCCTTCTCAGTAGGAGATAACTGAAGCATATGCTGCAGAATTTATGGAGGTGAGGGATGAGAATTTTCCTACTGATTCTGACGACTGCATTCAGGAGATGGGCTCTAAATGCTTTTTATGGACTAGCAGCCCGTTCCCCTGTTACTGAATAAGGAAATGTGAATGCATTCAGAATTAATGCTATTTGAAATGCTAACTGATGAATGAGTGGCTGGGTTAAACTGGAGGCATTAATGAGTATTTTCTGTAATTTGCAATGCCTTTGAATAAAGACTGTTTAAACAAATGTTTTAGTTTGCATTCCCCAGCAACAAATTGACTTTGCTTTCCCTTTGTCTCTTTTTCTTTCCTAAGCAGCCTGATTTTACTTGGGGCACTGCTTTTGGGAAAGACGTGTGATGGACTTGCTTTGTTCAGTCGTTTCAGGAGGATTCTGTAGCCTTGGGAGAGCCCACTGAACAGGAATCCGTGCCAGTTCCTTACCAGAACAATTCAGAAGAAATCTCACTCACTGTTCTGCCTCTCACCTACTTCCTCTCAAGGTTTGCTTCTTGATTCACAGCCTGACTCTTTTTTTGTTGTTTATTGCCCGCAGTTGTAGCCAAAATGTAATGTTAGGAAGGAACCTCGCAGTTTTGGGGGGACTCCACACTGAGCAACGCTCCGCGTTAGCTGTTCCCACTCCTGGAATATGACTGGACTAGGGAAGGAGGAATGCCAGCCATCTCTGTGTGTTTTGTCCCTGCCACATTGCCAACACAGAGCTGCTTAATGCCGAGTCACGGGCCGTATTATACAGTGTGGGCTACCATTCACTGGGAATTAGGCTGAGACTGTTCAAGCCCATTTGCTCTGGACTCTTAACAGCTGTCACAGAGAGAAAACTTCCTACTCCATCTGTCCAAGCTGGACCAAGCCCCAGGTACCTGCGGTGAGCAGAACACATTGTTCTCATTTAAAATTTAAGCAGACGCACTTCGAACACCAAAGTTTAGGGTTATGATTGCTCGGAGGCCAGATGAAGCACAAAGTCTGTATAATGCTGCGAACGCGAATGCAACCCCATAGGTGTTCCCTATTATTCTATTTTACATGGGAAATTATGTTAAAAATGAGGGAACTACCATCTGAATTCATCGATCCAGAGAAGTGTTATGTGTGCCTGCAGGGCTCGAGTTGGCAGCTACAGGAGAGTGTGCTCCAGGATGTCGGAAATCTGAAGTGAGTCAGATTGGCTTCGTGCGCTGTCAGACTACCCGTAGAGAAAGCTGGAAGATGTGCACCTTCCCGTGTGGAGAAGGCAAACATCCCAGAGGAAATGGTTTCAGTCATAAATGCGGCTTTCCCGCCAGCAAGATCCCACTGGACCCACTCGGAGAAATGGCCCAGATCAATGGTTCCAGCCGTTGCTTGAGGGACATAGATGGAACACAGTACTGAGGGGAATTATCAACACGCTCCAGGGAGTGCTGTCCTTTTGAAAGGCTGGAAGGGGTTCTGATTTGGAAGCATGAGGGGAGATCTCCTAGAAACACATAAAATCCTGATGGGATTGAACAGGCTAGATACGGGAAAGACGTTCCTGATGTTGGGGAAGTCCAGAACCAGGGGTCACAGACTGGGAATAAGGGGTAACTCATTCAGGGCTGAGATGAGGAAGAATTTCTTCACTGGGAGAGTTGTGAGCCTGTGGAATTCTCTCCCACAGGTAACCGTTGGGGTCAGTTTCATTAGATATATTCAAGAGGGAGCTGCATATGGTCCTTGCAGCTAAAGGGATCAAGGGGTGTGTAGAGAGAGCGAGAGTGGGATACTGAGATTGCATGATCAGCCATGAGCATATTGAATGATGGTTCAGGCTCAAAGGACCAAACTGCCTAGTCTTTCACCTATTTTTCTCTATGTTTTAAAGAACCATTCAATAGGCGGCACCTTCAGCATTGCAGGGCTCACTCAATGCTTTGGTGGTGCACCAGCTTAGAAAATGGGTATCCATGGGCACAATAAAACCCTTTTTGAGGTCAGTGGGCACTGTGGGGACTGGGGCATCACCACCCTGTATGATGGCATTTTGGTTTGACGCTGATAAAATTCCATCCTATAAGTTTTTGCTGCTCGTTAGATATTGTTACACCAGAGGCTATCTGACCTGTTTAAGTTTTCTCCAAAAAGAGTCGAAAATGGGCTCAAGTCTACAGAATGTGACTTGAGGCCACAACGTTCCATGTCTCACAGGTGTTGTGTTGTGATCAAGAAATGCCTTTCTGCTCGGATTTCCTTCAACGTTTTTTGGCTGATAAGTGTTTTGGGGTGTCTTACAGTTGTGGAAGCATTGATGTAAACACACAGTCTACTAAAAAAGCCACACACACACACACACACACACACACACACACACGCACACACACACACACACCAAAAAACTGCGAGAAATTGGAAACACAAACAGAAATTGCTGGAGAAAGCCAGTAGGTCAGATAGTATCTGAGGAGAGAAAGCAGTGTTACCGTTTCAGGTTTGGTGATTTTACTTCTGAAGGTTCGGAAGATGGGTCACTGGACGAGAAACATTAACTTGAAACATTCTGTTGTATCGTGACATTCAATGACATTATCATCACTGAATTCTCCACTATCAACCACCTAGGGGTTACTGTTGACCATAGGCTCACCATTTAAATACAATGGCTACAAAGAGAAGATCAGAGGCTGAGAAGCCTATAGCAAGTAACTCACCTCCTGGCTCCCCAAAGCCTGTCCATGATCTAAAAAAGGCACAAGGCAGGAGTGTGATGGAATACTGCCCACTTGCCTGGATGGGCGTAACGCCCAAAACACTCAAGATGCTTGACTCTATCTAGGCTAAAACAGATTGTATGATTGGCTCCAGACCAACAAATGTTCACTCCTTCCACCACCAGTTCTCAGTAGCAGCTGTATGAATTATCTACAAGACACACTGCAGAAATTCACTAAGGATCCTTTGACAGCACCTTCCAAAAACACGATCACTTCCATCTAAGAGAGAAAAGGCAGTAGAGACATGGGAACACCACCACTTCATGCCAACCTTCTATGTATAATTTTTTAAGAAACAATCAGACGTCCATCATTTATCTAGTGATAAGGACTGCACTGAAAGCTGATATTCATCTATGCTACTATATAATCCATTTGTATTGCTGTGTGAGCCACACACCCAAATATCACAGCTTGCATGTTATTTGAATGATGGCAGTTCGTATAATTCTTACAGTGTGGAAGGTGGCCATTTGGCCCATACCAACCATCTAAAGAGCATCCCACCCAGGCTCACCTTCCTCCCATGGCTGATCCACCTCGCCTGCGCATCCCTGGACACTATGGCAACCAACCGAGCCTGCACAGCTTTGGAGTGTGAGAGGAAACTGGAGCACCACGCAGACATGGGGAGAATGTGCAAACTCCACACAGACAGTAACTCAAGGCTGGAATTGAAGCTGGATCCCTGGCATGGTGAAGCAACAGTGTTAACCACTTTGCCACAGTGCCACCCAACATGATTCATGAGCCAAACAGATTGCACAACACGTGATGGTACACTTTGCTTGCCGTTACTTGCAGGACAAGGTAGTGCATAACCAGACGCAGCAGCGGGTAACCAGAAATGGACAGTTGCCGTTCATACACCAATCCCCATGGAGGAGATGGCACCATCCATTGCTAACAGCCTACCGCTGAGCCCCGTGTTGGGGTTGAAGGAAGGTGATGGTATCTCTATTCCAAACCCTCCTCCTCCTATTCCACTTCCACAGCAGGCCCCCCACACTCTTTGTGAATTTGCAAGCTGCAAATAATGTAAGAACATCCATCTCGCTTCATCTCCAATGGTCTCTCACTCACAAAATTACCTTGCCTGTTTCCCTTTTAAAATTTAATTCAAATCTGCTGTGGTAGCTGGAGAAATTAAATTAAACACATTCAATTAATCTGGAATATAGTAGACTCTCAGCATTAGTTACTGCGAACTGCTGGATTACAAAAACCCATTCAGCATACTGATGCTTTTCGAAGAAGGAAATTTGCCGTCCTTACTTGATGGCCCACCGGGAATGTAGCAAAATATTAATATATTGTCAGAAGGAAGAGTTAATGCCCTGAACATGAGATCACATAGTAACAAGCCAAGCAGACAAGGCCAGCCTTTAGCTGATAGTCCCCTACAGCTGCCCCCCGCCCAGCTGATGAATCAGTAGTGCCCCACACTGAACACCTCCTGGATGAATCATTGAGGGCAGCACAGGGACCGGATGTAATTCAGGAAGGGGATGTTACTGCCCATCATCAAATTATCTCAGTTGCAGCCCAGCTGACAGAGTCTGCTTAAACCGTGGAGGATCTCACTACTAGACTGAGCTGCAGCAGATGGTGAAAGACTGGCGAAAGAATGAACCATACTTCATCCTCACCCATAGACCTGTCCTAGCTGCATCTGTTAATGACTATTGTGGCAGAAGTGCCAACCCTTATGGGTACAATGTCCCGCCTTCACAGTGTGGGTGACCTCCATGGCACCTAATGGCATACATGGTGTGGAGGTGCCAGTGTTGGACTGGGGTGGACAAGGTCAGAAATCACACGACTTCAGAATTTCACCCGACGAAGAAGCAGCGCTCCAAAAGGGTGTGATGTCAAATAAACCTGTTGGGCTATAACCTGATGTCATCACTTCTGACCTAATGGCATAGGTTAAGAATGGATGCAAAGCCACTAACCTGAGTGTCCATGAGGCTGTCTGCAGCAGCAGAATTGTATTCGACCACGATCTGTAACCTTATGGCTCACTATGTTCCTCACTCTACTGATACCATCAAGCTAAGGGATTGACCCTATTTCAATGAGACTTGGACCTGAGCGTGCCAAGAGTAGCAACAGACATATATAAAGATACGTTGCGAACCTGGTGAAGCTACAACACAAAGATGAATGATAGACAATAGGAGACAGGAGCCGTTTGTTATGAAGCAGAGTTAAGTGAACCCACAATCAACAGGTAGGTCAAAATATTGAAGTCTTGCTGCATTCAATCACCTGAGGATCCTGTGGAGGGCCACTGGAATGGAAACATTAACCCTGATTCTCTTTCTACAGATGTTTCCAGACCTGGTGAGTTCCTCCAGCACTTTCTGCTTACATAATAAATTGTCAGTGCTTGTAATGAAGGCAATGCCATAATTCTGAAGGACATTAATCTTTTATACAGACTGAACCAATCAAAATGGTAAGGGTGTTCTGAAAGATAATTCTTATGCTTTTTTTGGGACAGCTTCTTGGAGCAAGACAATGTGGAAGCAACCAGTTATTTTGAGTTATTTTAAATCCATTATCGTATAGTATGTCAGAGCTAATTACTAATCTCATAATAAAGGCTCTCCTGGGATTAGTGATCATAATATAATTGAATTCCATGTTAGTTTTAAAAGTGATAAATTCCATTCACATACAAAATTGTAAAATAAAACAAAGTCAATTACATAAGTTTATTATTCCACAGCACAACATTGTGGGCCAAAGGGCCTGTACTGTGCTGTACTTTTCTATGTTCTATGTTCTAAGTGCGAGGAGAAAACTGGTTAATGATGGTTGGGAGAATAGGCTAAAGTTTACAGCAGTAAACTAATAGGAAGCATTTAAAGAAATGATTCAGAAGTTCAAATATTCAAAAATATATTCCTGTAAAAAATGAAAATTTAGTAAGAAAGATCCATCTGAGCCTCATGCATAGGAACATTGGAACAGAAGTAAACAATTCAGCCCCTTGAGGCTGCTCCACTATTCAATGAGACCGTGGTTGATCTGTGGCCTACCTCCACACAACTACCTTTGGGCTATACCACTGAATATCTTTGTTTAGCAAAAATACACTTACCTCAAATTTAAAACTAATCCACTGGCACTTGTGGAAGAGAGTTCCAAATCAAAGTTTTCGTAAGGACTGTAGGTTTGGTTATGGGAGAGGTTGTTGCATGGCTCGCCGAGCTGACTTGTTTCGTCACCATGCTCGGTAACATCACCAGTGGACCCCATTTACAAACCCATACAGATAAAAACCGGAAATGACAGTGCTCACCATAATGGACCAGACAGCATAAGTTCCAAGTTGAATAGAATGACATCGCATCACTGGAGGTTCCACTGATGATGTTAGCGAGCATGGTGGCGAAACGTCTGAATGAGAACAAGCCAGCTCGGCGAGCAAGTCAACAACCTCAGAGTTCCAAATATCTACCACTCTGTGTGTGTAGAAGTGTTTCTTATTATCTCTCCTGAACAGACTGG